>NW_010301358.1:19923-86929 GCF_000700745.2 Antrostomus carolinensis | reverse complement strand
CTGGGGATATTGCAGTTAATAATTAAAACATATATATATATAATAAATGATAGGTAATGAAATCATCCAACAATAGCCGTATGTCAGAGAAGGGAACTTCTAGTTTTACATGTGGCTTTGCAGGAAGGTTTCTGTCAGTCACATGGAATGACTGGTCCAACAAATTAATTTTAAAATGTTAGTCAGTAATATGAAAGAATATTGATTTTTTAGGTGAACTTTATGGCTCTGTGTTCAAACACACGTTTGCTCCAAGACCAGAGTTTTGCCTGCTTTCACTCAGGTGTGCTTTCTTACTTTATTACCATATCCCATGTCCTCAAGCTCTCCTGTTTAGGGTGAAAGACACCCCTTTTAATTGCTGCAGAGGGTGACAGTGATTTCCAAAGCATCACTGTGAGCCCCTTAGTGTCAACCACATACCCTGAAAAGCAAGCAAAGGACATTAAAAACATTTATATATACACACACACACATATATATATAAATAAACTTATCTGCATGGTCATGTGTGACTGTGTGTGTGTGTGTGCATGCTTGGGAGAGTGTGGAGTTCTTGTAAATAAATTATTCTTTGAGAGATTTGTTTGCAAAGCAATGGCAAGCAGACTTCACTTGCATTTCAGAATGCTCATTCCTTTATTTTTTCAGTGTTTCCTACTTCCCTTTACTTTCCCTCCACGTATTCCCATCCTTCCTCTGAATCTGCAGGCTTGTGCTTCACATTTTTTACCTGTGGCTTTTTGTGACCTCTGCTTTTGCTCTTGCTTGTCTTCCTTCTTTCTTGCCTTGCCTCCTTTATCTCCCTAAAATCTCTAAAATTTGGTTCCTGCTTTCTTCAATTCTTTACCAATAAACTTTTTGACTTTATAAAAATCCAAGTAAAAAGTAATGAAAATGGAATAATCCTTCCTTTCCATAATGTCTGGCTAGTTCTTCACCACTAGGAACAAGTGAACTGGGAAACAGGTAAAACATTTAGTTAATTTGGTGGTACATACTCATGTGAATTCATGCCAAATATATAGAAAAGAGTAGGATTTTACACATATGTCCATAATAGTGGCACAGCAAGTAAATGCTTACCAACTGAGCTGAGGAATATGCTTTGGTCTTTTTCAAATATAATAGTGGCATGTTAACTTAAGTTTAATTTAAGAGTCCACACAGAACCATTTCATACAATGGTCTAATCTGATCTGACCAAGAATCTCACCCAGCAGTTCCTACATCAGATCTGTAATTTCTGTTGGAGTTAGAACGTACATTTTAGTGAAACATCCAATCTTGATTTAAAGACTTCAAGAGACAGGAAATCCATCACTTTTCTTGATAAGTTGTTCCAGTTGTTACTTACTCTCATTTGTTAAAACCTGCATTTGTCTAGCTTTAGTTTCTAATGTTGACTCTCAGAGATGAACCCAGTATTCCTGTAACAGTATCACTAAGAGCTATTCCTGGAAATAATCCCATGCTCTACTTGACACTCCCCTGCTTAGACATCTCAGGATCATTTTTACAGCTATGGAAAGCAGAGGAAAGAAAGGGGAAGAGGTCACCATAGCAATTTTGTTTAAAAGACTAGAGGGAAAAAAAGAAAGTTGCAGCATCAAAGGGGAAAAATCCTATCTCAGTAAATTTTGAGAAGTGAATGGCAGATGGTAAAGAAATTGATCACAACATTTATCTTACAGAGATACTGGAACAGGAAAGGTGACAGGGATGTATTCAAGATTAAGGCTGGAAAGGAAGAAAGGTGAGATCAGTTTTTTGACTCACTGCTGCTCTGATGGCTTAACCTTGGCTGAGTGCCGAGTGCCCACCAAGCTGCTCTTTTACTCCCAACAGGACAAGGGGAGAAGATAAGATGAAAAAGCTCATGGGTCATGATAACAAGAAGGACATCACTCACCAGTTACAGGCAAAACAGACTCAACTTGGGGAAAATTAATTTAGTTTATTTCCAGTCAAGAATAGAGTAGGACGGTGAGAAACAAAGACAAAACTATATAACACCCTTCCACACACACTTCTTCACTCCTTTCACGATTTTTGTCCCTTCACTCCCTGAGCAGCACAGGGGAATGAAGAATGAGGGTTCTGATCAGTCCATAACACTTCATCTCTGGTGCTTCTCTCTCATTATGCTTTTCCCCTGCCCTAGTGTAGATCTTTCCCATGGGCTGCAGTCCTTCAGAAGCAGACTGCTCCAGTGTAGACTCTCCACAGGCCACAGCTCCTGCCAGGACCCTGCTCCAGAATGGGCTGTCCATGGGCTGCTGCTTCCTTCAGGCATCTCCACCTGCTGCAGTGTGGGGTTGGGCACAGTCTGCAGTGTTCATATCTGCTCTGACATGGTCTTCTCCATGGGCTGCAGAGGAAGCTCTTTTCCAGCACCTGGAGCACCTCCTCCCCCTCCTTTTATCACTGACCTTGGTGTCTGCAGAGCTGTTTCTTTCCCATTTTTCTCTCTTCTCTCATGCAGCTGCTGTGCAGCACTTTTTTTAACCTTTCTTAAATATGCTTTCACTGAAGTGCCACCAGCATTACTGATGGGCTCAGCTTTGGGCAGCAGTGGGTCTGTTTTGGAGCAGGCTGAAACTGGCCATGTCTGACATGGGTCCAGCTCCTGGTGTCTTCTCATAGAAGCCATGCCTGCAGTACACCCCCGCCCTGCCCTGACCTTACCCCATAAACCCAATGCAGCTGTATACTGCCAAGCAAGAGGAGACCAGAAGAGAGGGTTTGTGTGCTTCCCTGGTGGCTGCTGGAAAGGTGCTGCATAAAGCCACTTCTGAAGTGGGGTCGCTGCCTCCCCCTAGTTCCCTTATGGCAGACTGTGAAGGTTGTAGTAGATGATTAAGAGTAAGAGGGACAGATCTCTGACTTAGTTACACAACAAAATATTGGAGAAATTAAGGAATTATTGTAAAGTGTTTTATTGAATGTATAAAGAGTATGGAGGGGGTAGACTAGAGAGGGTCTGGAGAGGTACTGCTGGTTGCTGGTGGCGAATGCTTGCTTTGCCTTAGGGCACGTTAACAGCCGATGTTGGTCACGACTAGAGAAGACTCACTCTTTAGAGCATCAGCTGAAAGGCTAACTATCTGCTGCAGCACCTGAATGAATCCTGCTGCAGAAGATGCAAGAATATGATGGTTTTCCCCTCTGGTAAGGACTGGAAATCTTTGGGTATTTTCTTCATCAGATAGTCTTGTGCTTGGACTAAATACATTTATGAAAAGACCCTGCAGGAAGCAGAAGAATGTGAGATTTGTGCTAGAGAAGAAATGAAGGCTGTATATTAGCCAGGAGGAATGAAACTGCAGAGAAGCTAGCAGAGGCATTCACCTTATGGGAAACCCAGAGGAAAAACAGGATATGAAGGAGTATGGACAGTTTGTGATGCTTACATACTGATAAATACCTGCATGCTGAAGGAGCAGCTTTGATTCATATTTATATGTTCTTGCAACCAAAATACAAATCCCAGCTATGCAGTCTATTAAAAAGGCATGTCATTGTGTGTCTGGAGACATGTAACTTCATGAGGGAGAAGAGGACTTGACTGAGAAAGGGGAAAAGTGAAGCAGTGCTAATCATCAAGGATCAGTTGAGACAATTAGGAGTACAGAGGACGAAAGAAAAGCAATTTCACTAGCAAGAGAAACAGAAGGTCCAACACCACCCCTCCCCACCAGGCTCCAGGTGCACTGAGGCAGTGACAGCATGAAAACAGACAACACCCTGACCCTGGCCTGTGTGCCAGTGCTGCTAAATGAGCTTCTTCAGAGTAGGCAAAAGCCTGTGCCACAAAGGCTCCCAGTGGCACAACTGTCTGGGCACAGAATTCCATCCTGAAACTGGATTCAGTCATTTAGATTAGTCTTGCTTCAAATACAATTCTCATTGCAGCTTTCACTGTGTGGTCACTGGAAATGCTTCAGTCATAAATGAATGATGGAGAAAACAATTGACTCAACACCCTGTCCTTTCTTAGTCCTTTCTTGCCTTATGAAATGTTGTAGCTCACATATCTGTCAAATAGGTCCATTAGACTGTAAACTCTGGGACAAAGCTATGTCTTTTGTGAAGTGCTTAGCACTTCTGGGCAATAAAAAGTAAATAAAATACAAATATTCTATGTAGAATTTTTTACACTCCACCCTTTGGCATGATCTCACATCACATTTTGAAGTACACCAGAACAAGATGCAGTTTCCTTTCAGTAGCAGAACTTATTTTCAGGAAATTTTTTTACAGTATTTTCTCACATTTTCATTTTTATTGTCTTATTTTTCATTCATCTAAATTCTAGGGTAGACAGAACAGGTAATTATTTTTAATAGTGCTTCTCACCAAGAGTGTTACATTGATACTGAAACAAGTGTAGTATGATGCATTTGACTTTGCCTAAGTTCATCCACTGGTCCCATTCCTTTCCACCATATTGTGTGCTAACTTCATTCTTCTTCAAACTTATTGACCTTCAGAAATTAAATTTATATGGTAAGAGACCTTGACCATGAAAGCAGAGGTTATTGTGGTCATCCCACAGTAAGTGAAAAATCCTGATTATGCTTTAAATCACACTGATATCAATCAGGATTATTTCAATTTGAGAAAAATGTGATAACACTGATATAATTAAGAGCTGCCATATTAAGTTAGGCCTAGTGTCCATTTAGAACAGTATCCTATGTCTAATATTAACTGGTAGTAGTTTATTAGGGAAGGGTATGAGACGCAGAGCAGTCCTTCATTTAAACTTGAAAGGACTTTGGAGAGGTTCTTCCTTGCTAAGTGCTCTCCTGACAGCCAGGGCTTTAAGGTTTCTAAACTGAAGGTTTCATAGAGATCCTTGTGTTGAAGAGTTGCCTACAGTTGTTCTTCCACTGTCCACAGCATCCTGTGCAAATGGGCTCTATAATCTAATTCTAAGTAAACAGTTTATTTAGTTTAATTTCCCTGGAACTTCTCTAAGAAAAAAAGAGATAAAAAAACATCTACCATGCCATATCATCCATAGTTTTGTACATCTTGTAATATCACCCTTCAGTCAACTCTTTAAATGTGATGTATCCTACTCCATCTATTCTGTCCTCCTATATCCTATAGCCTATGCTATGTATCAGTCCTGGCCACTATTCTTTCTGCTTCTCATGGCTTTCTGAAAAATAGGACACGCAGAATAGGACACATTTTTTCAGCTGTAAGACTGGTTTCTGTTTTAATCATTTCCTTTCCTAATCATTCCTAAAATGCAATTTCCCTCCGAGCATGCAGACAATGTTTTCAGGAAACTACCCACAAAATCTTCAAGATCTCCTTCCTGAGTGGTAATAGCTAATTTAGAGCCTATCATTGTGTATTTATAGTTAAGGTTATTTTTCCCATGTGCACTACTTTGCATTTTTTTGATACAGAATTTCATCTGCCATTTTATTGCTCAATCAATTAGTATTGTGAGATTCTTCTGCAATACATCCCAGATAGCTTAAGTCCCTGAGAATTTGATACAAGAGCAAAATTGGAATCTACACCTTTTAAATTTGATCTCATCTTCATTACACTTTTAATGGTGTAATAGGTTTCTTCTAGCCCAGATTTATAACCTGGCCTGCATAGTGGGATGTACCTGAGAAAGTATGGAAGTTTGAAGCAATGTTTCTTTCCTGAGTACAGCTTATTGCAGTAGTAAATGCCAGGCAGTTCTGAAGGATGGGACAATTTCCTCATCAATTAGAGGTGTGCATGTGGGGAAAATGCACCAACTTAAATGCATTCCACCTGAGCCCATCTGGCCTTATTTATATAGTGAAAAAAGATCAACTTTTGCTAATGCTGGTTTCTGCCCATCACTTACAATAATTCCCAAATTGGAAGTGATAGTGCTGGTCTTCTAGATACTGTATGAGTTAGACCAACTGTCAGTAAGTTTACATGAAATGGTGTTTAAAATAAGTGTATTTATTTCATTCCTGTATACTTACGTATTTGAGTACTTTTCTAAAGTAGCAAGGGAAGGGTTCCCCTGGGTGTGTTTGATGTGTCTGGCTGGTAATCACTCACATTGCAAAGTCCAGCCAACCTGGTCATTCCCTGAAAGAGAGGTTACAGATTAAGAAAGACTTTTCACTCATGTGCCCCTCTAATATGGACTGGAGGCATGCATATGGCCTTTCTGAATCATGCAGTCCTTAAGTATTGACTTTTTAAACTGGGAATAGGATGTTGGTTCTACATCTTCTAAGCCAACAACAGCCACAGTAACAAGGAACCCCTCCCTGCAGTTGAAAACTTTGCAATGAAACTGAATTCAGTGTGGAATAAGATGGGAAGAAACCAGAAGAAAATAATCAGGAGACAGAAGCTCAACTTAGGTAATTACAGATATTTGGAATGTGAATTATTATGAATAAAAATTGTTTTTCTCTAAATGAAAAAGACAGTTTATTTGGGTTCTAATAAGAAAAAAGAAAAAACAACAAATCAAAAACAAACCTACAAAACAACATGTCAAAACATCACAATATTTCCATGAAAAAATTTTAAGATTTGCCCCCAACCCTTTATTTTTCTATTTTTTTTTTTGGCAATGGTTGATGGAAAATAGTATTCATTTTCTTGCCAGTTCTCTTTAAAATGTTTTGCCATAACCTCTGTGACATAATCGAAGCAGCAGAGTGAGGAAGTTGTCAGAACAGTATAAAGAATGGCATCTGTTCACTACCCAGAGCAGCTTGCTGTATTGACCTAATTGTAATTTCCTGTAAAAAAAACCCCAAAGTTCACTTTTGCTTGAAGGTGGTAGGTTTTTAGCTCAGTTCTCTTTTTCACTTCCCTAGTCCCGTCACACATGTAGAAGGGTGAGCTGGTTTCTCTGTGGCATGTGTGCCACTATCACAGGATCAACACATCAGCTCCAGCTGCAAGAAGCCTCAGTGTCGATGATGTCATGAATAAAAAGGACAGGTCTGAATTCTAGATTTAGGGGGAGAAAGGAGATGGTAAAATTGCTGAGAAGAAGCCTTCGCCCTACCTTTTAACTCATTAAATGAAGCAAATTTGATAAAAAAATCTTTCACGCAAAATAACCAGGAAACCTTAAATGCTGTTTCTACAAAATCATACTTATAGAATGTAATTGCAGTTTGATACACTAAATTGCTCGTAAAAGTTAGTTTTAGTGAGGTTTATTGCCAATAAGAATGATAATTTTCACCTGTCCTGTGATCTAGTCTTACCTTTCCCAGTTCCTAACAGACCTGTAAATGCATATTTGAGAGATAAATATGCTGCCATCATACCATCTATGCTTTTATATCAAAGCATTAGTTACTTACATGAAACTATTTCTCATCCCCAGGAAAAAAAAGATCAAGCTATCTAATGCTTTTCTTACACACATAGTTTCTATTTTCTGCTTAATTTTCACATTAATTAGAGCTCATACAATATTGTCTGCACCAAAAGATGCATTTTCAGCCCACAGTTTTGGCCTTCTTGTATTCAATCTTGTATTATTCTCTCTACAGTGGGGTTAAAGTTTATCTCAAATAAATCTGTCTGTTTGCCTCAGCTCTAGCTGGCTTCCAGCACCCGTCCCCCACACCGCAAAAGCTGCAGATTGGATAATTGCTGCCATTCAGCTATAGTCACGTGCTGTGTGTTTGCAGAACTAGAATCTGTTTTCCCAGAAAATCAGAAGTCTTTGATGCCTTAGGTGCTGTAAGCATACCTCGTATTTATTCAAAAGTGTATGTTCCTACAAGTGTGCTGATAGTCAAGACATGTCTGTTTTTATCCAGTTATTTCTTCTTTAAAAAATGTTTAATGAAGATGAGTTATTCTAACCAACATCAAGGTGGGTATGTCTGTTACATTACTAGGTGAAGTTCTATGAAGCAAATCAGTGCTGTAATGATCTCATCTAGCACTAAAATCCCTTAAAAGCAATTAATTTTAAAGCTGTTGATTTATTTAATATTTTATACACAGTGATTCATACTCTGAAGCTAGGGATTATTCACAGAATGTTTATTCATGCAGCTTCTTTTAAAACAAGTCAGATTTTGTCCTAATCATTATATATATATATATATATAAAATCATTTATAGAAATTATCCAAAATGCATTTTATGGCAATTTCATCTGTCTTTAGCTGTGCAGAACAGCACTGTAATCTGTAAGTAAGTGCAAGAGAAGCGGGGGTACCTTTTGGGGAAGAAAATACAACTCTGCGAAAGGGTGAAATTATCTAACCTTGTGTCACTTAGAGCACTCTTTTAAAAAATCCATAAATGGTCCTTGCTGAAGCACATCATGTGGTCACTGAATTAGAAATGCAGGGATGGAATAGATTTCCAAAGGTTACATAGTCCAGTCCCCTGACACTGGGGAAGGATCAAATATACCAGAGCTTCCCACAGAGATTTTTATCTGGTACATTTTTTATGAAATTTCTGCCAAAAGACTTTCCAAGGGTGTCCTGTTCAAGCTTTTTTCTTCTCATTTTTTTTCTTAATATATGACCTATATAGTCTTTCCTGCAAGTTAAACTGGGTTCTTTTTGCCTTTCTTTCTCATGAACAATTGGTACCAATTGATCATTGTCTTTCCTACTAACAGTCTTTCATATCCAGGAAGATTTATCAAGTCTTTACCTGCCTAGACTAAAAGAAACCCTTTTTCTGCAGTCTTCCCTCACATATCATGTGTTCTGAGCCCTCTTCTCTTCTTGCTGTTTTCTGCTGTATTCTTTCCAGGGTGACTACATGTATTTTGGTGTATGGCACTGAAGACTGCTCGCAGTCCTTCAGCTGCATTTTCCCTGGAAAGAAATAGACGAAAATGATCCTCATCCATATCTTACCTGCAAAATTGTTGACAACATGAGATTTTCCTTTTCTTTCCTTTGCAGTAATACTGCACTGTTCACTCATAGGTAATTTCTAAGACACTTAAACTTGCAGGTCTGTTTTCCTCATTTGACAATTTAAGTGTTCATTTCTCCTTACTAGTTATTGTACTCCAAACTCTTTATTTTTTAGTTTATTTTAATTCTGGATTATATCTTTTTTATGACAGTTTTCAATTCTGAAGCTGTTCTCCAGACTTCCATAACCTTAACACATCCTGGTTTCATCTACACATTTTATCCATTTAGTTTGTATTGAATGTTTTTAGTGAAACTATTGAACAGATTTGGGCCTAGAATCTCTAAGGGAGTCAGCTTGAAAAAAATTCCCCATTTGATACTAATAACTACTCTTTGAGAAGAGCTTTTCAAGAAGTCACACGCTGTCTTTTTTTTTTTTTTTATGTAGATGACATTTCCCTCATTTTCCTGTGAGAATTTAATGTCGAAAAATATTAAAAGTCTTCCTATACTCCGAATAGAGCAAATTTATTCTTCTTCTTAACCAGCATTCCAGTTATCCTGTCCAAGAAGATTAGCTTGGCTTGACATAGTTTGTTCTTGAAAAATCCATATTGGCTGGTTTTATTATTCTTCAGGTGCTTGTAAATTCACCATTTACACATCTATTCCATTTTTCTCTAGTCTGTAGTTAGTGTTCTGTTTTCTTTGGATTCCCCATTATCCCTCTTTTAAAGGTAAATAGTTTCTTGTTTTCTGAGACTACCTTCATCTAATATGACTTCTCACATGTAATCACTGATACTTCAAATACAGTGTTATTTATTTCTTTAGGCACTTGGATGTAAATTAAATCAAGTTCTGGTCACTTTACTATGTAAAATTAATTTAGAAATATTAGATACTGTGTATTAACTACTAAAATTCAGATGTTGTCTTTCAAATACTTCAGAAAGTTTAAAAGCAGCTTGTAAGAATCACCATAATAAAACTACGCTTCAAACTATGCTAGTGCTGTTCGAAATAACAAAAGCCTATTTCACACAGGTAGGCAGGACACTTTTAAAGCTAGCTTATTACAGTTCTTTTGAAGTATTAAACTTTTCGTTCCTTGAAATGTTTTCTTATTACATTATCTTGTAAGGTAAGGAGCTAAAGCAATAGTTCAATAATGCAGTGTTTCAGGAAGAATATTGAGAGGCAGGAAGAGGACAGTGTAATGCCCCAGGTGAACAGATTATTTTTTTAGAGGTATTTCAGACATATTCATGTCATACATGCATCTGACGTAATTAACGTGTGAACTTTGTTGAGAGTTTCTACATTCAGATCAGGTAAACTTCCAGCCAAATACACTCATGAATACAGAAGTAATTACTGAGCTCTAAGGACACATTGCAATGACATTATCATTTGTCAGCAGGATACTAGTGACTGCTGTCATGGAAAATTTACATTAGCATCATTGTTAAATAGTCTGTTTACTAGTTTCTTAATGACCTGCAGCATACAATGATTTGAACTACTTTATGAAGTTCAGCGTGGCAGGCTGCAGTTGTGTTGAATGTATTTTCATAGGTTAATGATATTAAGACAGAATCAACAGCAGCTGTCATGTCATATGCAACCGAATCATCTGTGAGTACATCTAGGTGGCAGTTATTTCTGTGACACTTGTGTAGGTTAGAGGTACTAAGTTCCTTTTAAAATATGTACTTGAAATGCAAGTAGCTGGATACCTGTGCTAGCATGAAATGCAGGGTGAACTCTAAAACTCCATCTCACATATTAGGACAAGCCAAAGCTGCCAGGAGTTATTTGCTATAGCATCCAGAACAGATCAAAAGTTTCTAGGATAGCAATGTAGAGAACTCGTGATGTATGTGATTTTGTTTGTAATTATGTCTTAGAGATACTCAAGAAACATTTAAAAGTGCTAAGAAGTTTAAAAAAAACAATTATGTTCTTAGATTTCAGTAGCAATTATCTACTACTTGACAGTTTAGAAATTGGAATATTCCTTTAACTTTCACAAATTATTATTTGATCTGTAATCAGATGCTTCTGAAAAGATTTAATTAAAACCTATTAATTGAAAAAATAAACACAAATTCTGATAATGCATGACAAATATTACATGTGTTAAATATTTGAGAGAATTCTTTACCTGAGATGTCTAACAGGTTTCATAGAGGAAAAATTAGACCTAACATTGTCATTGGGTACACCTGATAAAAAGGAAATGTTCTTGAAAAGTCAGTGGGAAGTATATTAATATGTGTTACATTAATATACTTCCCCATATACTTTGATTTTGTTTATCAAATATAATAAAAAATATTGAACTAGTTAACTTGAGAATAAAAAAAATTCATAATGAACGACTTCTTAAAATGTTACTTTTGTAGAATAATGGGGGCTGAGGGTGGTGGTCAGTCTGTAACAGCTCCTCTCTGCTACTCTTTCCTCCTCACACTTTTCCCCTGCTTCAGTGTGGGCTATCTGTGACAGTAGTTTTCTTCAGGAAATATCCACCTGCTGTGGGGTCCTCCATGGCTGTAGCATGGGTATCTCCTCCACTGTGGTCTCTCCCATGGGCTGCAGGGAAATCTCTGCTCCTTGAGCACCTTTTCCCCTCCTTCTTCACTGGTCTTGGTGTTCACAGGGCTGTTTCTCTCACTGTTTTCCTCACCTCTCACACTGCCATGAAGCATTTTGCCCTTTTTAAAAATACATTTTCCCAGAGGCTCCACCATCTTGGCTGAGGGGTTCAGGGATGCCCCATGGTGGGGCTGTTGGAGCGGGCTGGAACCATCCAGAGCTGGCCTCTCCCCACAGCAGTCCCTGCAGCCCCCAGTGCCTGGGCACCGCTGGCTGGAGTGTACAGCGAGACCAAGACACGGTCAGTGACAGAAACTGAAGTGGTGGGTGCGATGTTGGAAATAGATGTTGGTGATTCCTCTGTGTGTGTCTGTGTATGCTTGTTTGTGACAGGTCACTAGTTTTCAGCTAATCACTTAATGATATGCAGGGAATGTTAAAAAGAAACCCATAAGAAAACTTGTCAAGTGACGTGTTCTATAATTATAATATTAACAGGAATGTGTTTATCAGTTTTATGAAACAACATAGAAGTGATGTTTTTAATGCAAGACTCTGTCATTTTGGGCTGCATCAAGAGAGGCGTGCCCAGCAGAGGCTGAGGGAGGTGATTCTGCCCATTTGCTCTCATGAGACCCCACCTGGAGTACTGCATCCAGTTCTGGGACCGCCAACATAAGAAGTACATGGACCTACTGGAGTGAGTCCAGAGGAGGACACAAGGATGATCCAAGGGCTGGAGCACCTCTCCTATGAGGACAGGCTGAGAGAGTTGGGGCTGTTACGCCTGGAGAAGACCAGGCTTAGGGGAGATCTTATAGTGGCCTTCCAGTACCTGAAGGGGCTACAGAAAGGCTGGGGAGGGACTTTGTACAAGGGCAGGTGGTGATAGGATGAGGGGTACTGGAAGAGGGGAGATTGAGATGAAATATGAGGAAGAAATTCTTTACTGTGAGGGTGGCAAGACACTAGAACAGGTTGCCCAGGGAAGTTGTGGATGCCTCCTCCCTGGAAGTGTTCTGGATGAGGCTTTGAGCAACCTGGCCTAGTGGAAGGTGTCCCTGCTCATGGCAAGGTAGTTGGAACTAGGTAATCTTTCAGGTTCTTTCGAACCCATATATATTGGGTCTGCCTGAGATGAAGTTAATTTTCCCCATAGCAGCCCTCATAGTGCTGTATTTTGTAAAGCTGTTGATAACACACCAGTGTTTTGGTTATAGCTGAGCAGTGCTCTCACAGCATCAAGGCTGTCTCTCCAACGTTTTCTCCCCCACCCATCCGCAGTAGGCTGGGGATGGTCTTGGGAGGGGACATAACCAGGACGGCTTACCCAAACAGACCAAAGGGATATTCCACACCATATGATGTCTGCTCAGAAGTAAAAGCAAGGAGAATGGAGTGGGAAGGGAGGGCATTTGTTGTTTACGTTTGTCCTCCAGGGTAACCGCTACACGTACGAAGCCCTGCTTCCTGGGAAGTGGCCAAATGTTGCTTGCTGATAGGAAACAGAGAATAAATATTTTGTTCTTCTTTTGCTTCTGCATGCTCAGCTTTACCTTGTTTCTATTAAACTGCCTTTTGTCTCGACCTACAAGTTTGGGATTTTTGTTCCATCTTATTTTCTCCCATCTGCATCCTGCTGAGGAAGGGGATGATAGAGTGGCTTGGTGGGTACCTGGCATTCAGGCAAGATCAACTCACCACACCATACCATTCTATGATTCTATAATTTTATGTTACTTACTAGAAAGGCTATTGGGGAATTTTGCTAACTGTTCCTCACTCCTTTTTTCATTTTTACATTAAAGGTTTGTGTGTGTGTGTATGTAGGTTGTGCTAACCCTCCAGCCAGTAAAATGTCTGAATCCCTCTTCATATCTTCATCACCTATTATATGACCTTAATTTTAAAGAGTTTAAAACAAGATCAGATTGAGAAGTAGATATTGTATAATAAGGACAATTCATTTCAGCAGGCAGACTGATACATTATTCTAATCCTTTCTCTTCCTAATCTTTTATTTCATCCATATTATCTAGCCTACTACTGTGAGGAAATAATTCTAATTAGGTGATTTACTTTCAAGCTTCGGTTCTTAATATGACTTGTCACCCTGTATCTGGATACCTGCATACCTGTCTTGAGTGGCTCATTTGAAATATGTGATTTAAAGTTGAAGAGAATCTAGCTCTTCCAGAAACCCTGCATCAAACAACTTACTCCCTAATTATTCCCCCTCCTAACTGATAGCCAACACATAGCTTTGGAAAGTGAACTTAATTACTTATTGAGGAAAGTGCCATTAAGTTGGAAAAAAAACAAAAATAAAAAACTTGCAAAATAAAAACAACCTAGTATGTTTCCTCTGCTGAGGTAAACAAACACGGAAATACCTGTGGATTAACTTCTTTCTAATGCCCCTCTGGAAATAGCACACTGTTGTTGTAGTTTATAACATCTGGATGTACATATCTAATATTGTTTCCTGCTTTGCCAGTGTGCTTCTACTTGTAAATCAGCAAAAACCAGAACCACCTATTCTATTAATCATAAATTAGAAAATTCTATGTCTGTTGTATCCCAAATGGAGAAAAATAAGAGAAAATTAATGCTGGTTTTGGTGTTTTCCCTGGGCTTGGTACATCTTGATCTGGAAGAGATCAAAGTCACATCAGGAAAGCTAACCTCACAGTTTGAGAACACTTGATCCATGCAAGTGACATATATTGTGGATACAATGAATGAACAAATATATTAAGCTAATTCTGAACCTAATGGTATGGTCAAATTGCAAAATAAGATTTCTTGCAATGCGCCAAACTTACCAGAAAAAACAATAGACAATGGTCTGGAAGGGTATCAGTTTCAATCTGTAGCTGTTTTGTGTGAAACTGAAATTGCTATATTTCTCCCTTGGTAGCTCTAGAAATGTTCAATAATGACAGAGAGGGAGGAAATATTAATTTGTAGCCATCTTCATATATACAAAACTTCTGAAAACTATAGCAAATTGAAAAGCAGACTGATATTCAGATAAAATTTCAAGGCAATCAGTGGTGGCTTTTTCTCTTAAACAGTGTCAGTTTTCGTAGTTATTCTTTAGCTCTTAAGCTTATATAGAATTGGTTGAACTTTTTAGCAAAAAATGTTTCTCAAGAGTTTAGACCTATTTCCTCAGGCAGAGGAAGAAAGAAATCTTTTAGAAATTCGGTGATCTGAATTCTAAGATATTTGAAGCTGCTCTTGTTACTAATGTTAAAGAGTCCAGAGATTCCTTCAGGTACTGTACACATGAATGAAACAAAGTTCACTTCTTTGGATGCTCCATTGAAAAGTTCATAATAGGAAACAAAACCCAGGCAAACAGAGAAGTGGAAGCTGGCTGAGAAGGATGATAGGTAATAGTAAAACCAGTGATAGCTGAGATAGATTTAGACGTACTTGAATGCTTTTCAAATGGCCAAGACTTACTGCAGTTGCTTTAGGATTTCCTTCTTGACCGAGGATGAATCCTAAAGAGTCAGCACAACCTGTCCATTAGTGTTAAAAGGAGTTTAAGAAATTATGATATGTAAACTTTATAAGTTTGAATATTTGTGTATTAGGTTCTCAAGTGTAGGACCAAGTTCAACCATACAATTTAAATATACCTTACACACAGTGCATGTCTCAAATACTTACACAATAAGGTCTTGATCCTGTAGAATTATTCACATATAAAACTTCACATATAAATAATTCTAGTCTCTGAAGGACTACTCAATATAATGAAGAATGTTTTGTTGTGTTTCAAGAATGAGATACTAAGATGATGTGTGTAGTACAAAGCTGAAGTATGGGGAAGGACCATTTTGATGCTCAATAACTTACAGCAGCAAATGTTTTAAATCCTACATCTGTGTGTCCAAAGAGCACTTTGAAAATCAATGGAAACAGTTGCTTGACTGATTGACTGACTGGTATTATATACTTTGACCTTTACTCCTAAGTCTCAGTGAACATTTACACACATTAATCATGTGGTTCATGGTTCATGCTTTTTGAGCATAGCTGTAGAACTAGGCTTTAAAAGGTGACTGAGTTTGTATTTCTTGTGTATTATTTAAGGGCCTCTTTTCATGGAGCCCAGTGCTGCCTCTCATCTCTAACTTCTGCCTTGTGGACTGGGCTGTCTCATCTCAGTTCAGGATCATAACTTACATTTGTAGCAACGGAGTACCAGTATCCTGCTCAAAAGCTATTGTTTTCAGGAAGTTAATGAGTTTGAAATTAAAAGAAATTCTCCACTGAACATTTGCTGACATATCACCATTTTTTCAGAAGCTCAGCATTCAAATAGGGAAGATCCTCAAAAAAATGAGCAGACTTTTTAAAGAAGAGATATATTTGCAAAATCACTGTATTCTTTTTCTTCTCTTACTGCTATGTGAAATATCTGGGGCCAATTTGAGGTATTTCAGCTAGAAATGTCTGTTTTACCTATAGAAGTCTTGTTAAAATTACTGTTTAGCTTATCAGATGTATAGACAAAAGATGCCGTACAGAGGATGTACAGATACAGGATTTTACACTCAGATTTATGATTTTCACATAGATTTTCCCAGGAAAATAGGGATATGTTACAATAATTTATAAATGTAGGCTCCTCACATGTGGTAGATTTAGTGTTGATGGTATTGTTCCTCTGAAATGGTGTTACGCTTGATAACACAACAAAATTGAAATTGGAGCAGAAGGAGGCTAATATTTGGGTCTCCAACTGAAATGAAAATGTCATGTAATCTGGCATGTCCTTTTTATTGCTCTTTTCTTTTTTTCCCTGTGCTACTGGACTTTCCTTCTAGCCTAAGAGCTACCTAATCTAAAATAGTTTCAAAGTCAAAGGATTTTAAGCAGCAACTGTGATACTTAGCAGGTTTACTAAAATCTCAGAAATGTTGTTGTTTAGGGGTTCTTTTTAGTCATTAACTTACATTTTGTTGTTGGGTCAGAAGAAGACTGTGAGGCACAGAGCTACTGTTACTTGTAAAATCTCTAAGGAAGTGAAGCATATGAAATTAAGTAGTGGAAAGTCACCTTTACCGTGAGAGTGGTACTGGAAAATGACTGCTGAATGGTACTTAAAATGTTAATTGTTACCCCTGTTGGTTTGTCTTTAGGCCTGAAAATAATGCTGTCTGATTGTTTATTTATATGTGATAAGACTTAAAGGTGTCATTGATTCAAGAACAAAGTGAAGACAAACAGTAATTCTGAGCAGAAGTTTAGGTTAGTAGAAATTTTTTTAAACAACACGTATAAGTTACAGAAGTTTTTCTGTATAGTTCCTGTTGCCTTAACACTGGAGTAGTGTTTTTTTCCCCTCTTGTGAGTGCTGCCCAGGAACAATGAAGCAAATTAAGTTAATGTCAAAAGCTACTATAAATTAACTGTTAGGATATGAAGTTGGTGTATTGATTTTTTTCCATCTAGTACATATTCTTTTTATAAACAAAATTGACCATGTGCCTATTGATATATTGCAGATGTAAACTTTATTAGAAAATATAGGAAGAAAGTAATAAAAGCTATGAACAGGCAATCACTATCAGCAAATTCAATTAGTAAACAGATAAAATTTCAAGCAAGCTTATTGTTTTTTAAAGTGGTTTTGATTATTCTAAGAGGCAAAAATTGAGTGATGTAAGGTGGTCCCCAGTCATTTAAAAAAAACCAAACCCCCCCCCCCCCCCAAAAAAAAAAAAACAATTTTTTTCACTGACTGCTGGAGAAAGGAAAGTTTTCCATACATGTTGATTTTATATATATATATTCACAAGGAAAACAAGCACAAGATATGGTAAGCTATAAGTAACCCAGGCAGATCATGGTGGCAAGTCTCTGTATTCTCCTGGAGCTGGATCATTCATTCACACTCAACAACACTGTTTTAAAATGTCACACTGCAATGATGCCTTCAAATGCTGGTAGAATGTGAAGACTTCCTAGTCTTTTTTTTAGGAAAAGCAATTTATTGAGCACTACTGTAGGAAAATAAGATAACTGGGTACTGAAAGCAGACAAAACCAGTGAGACAAGCAGGAAAAGGGGTGGATGCTGATTTAAGTTCCCAGTACAGACGGTGTGAGAATTATAAATCAGACAGTGTCCTTGTCTCACCTGTGCTATCACTGCAGCTAGCACTAGTTAATGATGTAATTTCATGTATTTTGGAAATGCAAAACAGAATAGAAATGTTATTGTTGAATTTTCCTTAATGCTCAGGCACCTGCTCGTGCTCTGTTTTCTTCACAGTGCTACCAACTGCTCACATTATAGAATCACCATTGTTTTGATGAATAGCTTATTGTCCTAATAAGGGTGTATACAACCTCTGTTTTGCAGGAGTACTAGAAAATGAGCAGTTTTTAAAATCCAACACATTTCTATTTTAAAAGCTTTTGTAAATCAATTTAGCTATGTCAGTTTCATTGGGAAATGTGAAAACAACTCTTTTACAGTGAGCTAAGTTTGCAAAGGGCAACGTGCTATTATTTTACAGCCCAGTACTTTCCATTTTCCATTTCTGAGATTTGCACTTCAGTTTGAATTACAAATATTTTTGCACATGATTATTAGGTGCAGAAGAGTTCACCTTACATACAGATGTAGGGATTCTGAGGGAACAGATAGTCCTTGATGGCCCTGGCCAGTCTCACCTGGGACCTCCCCACACCTCCTGACTGAGGGCTCCATTTAAGCCTAGTCCCAAACTAACAGTCCCTGTCTGAGCCCTGTTGTAGGGCTGTCTACCTCTACTCCTGTTTCTGGATTATTACTTGGATTTCCTGCCTTGACCATGGTGCTGACTTGCTGCCTTGTTATTGCCTGATGATCACTGGGCTGTTGACAGGGCTCCCTGCTGTCACCACCCTGTCCTACTTGCCTGTGCCTGGGACAGTGGCACTGCACCCTGTAGGTGTAGGCACTGCCCAGCAAGGATTGTGGCCCCTATCTCATCTCACCCAGGGCGTATCCCTGCCCTCGCTGCACCCTCACAACAAGCTGTCTTCATCCTGTTAAATAAACGTATAGCGCTGTCAGGGCACCACCGAATCTTGGCTTTTGGAGTAGCTCTGTTTCTGCTCTGAAAGGTTATTCAGAGCTCTCTGGTGACTGGGAGGATGCAGCTCCAATTGGCCTGCTTCAAATAAATGCAGCTGTTGCTTGAACCTTTTACACTGGGCATTAGCAACGTGTGGCTTGTGACAAGCAGCCAAGAAGTTCTTCCTCTGTGCAGTATTTTGAAAATCTGTCTGAGAGGTCTTCTTGCATAAGGTTCTCTGCAAGCACATGGATTTTGCTTGTTTTCAAATCCTACTGATTAGAGTAGCTCAGAAAATGTATTGCTAGCCAGGCATTTGTGGTTATCCTGGCCTCCCTTTAATGGACACCTGGTAATCTGCAGTGGTCACGTTGCTAAATCACAGGGAGATCTGGAGGCAAAGGAAAGGACCTGTAGCTTCAGAAGCACTGTTGAACTCACTGAATAGTTTCTGTTGTAAGAAGAGAGCAGAATACTTGAGGTGCCTGAAGCCTATGTCGATGATTACAAAATCCTGCCCCTTCCTGCACAGTGTGGGCAATGGGCAGAATTCCCTTCTGCAAACTGACGGGATTTGTTTCTGTATTTTTCACAACATAGAAGAATGCCCTAATATATGCTGGGTACACTGGTGTGGGAGACTGCTGTCTCCTGATGGCAGTGTTCCATTGTATAAATAATTGATTATTTAGTAGGTCAAAGACAGGAATCCAGTTGACTTATTACCTAGTATGACAATACAAATAATAATCTGGAAGATGGAATCATGCTAATCAAGAGCTGTTTTGGGCCTGTTAATAAAAAAAACCCCAGAAGTAATTATAAAAAAACCCTGTCCTTTGTGCTCCACATTTCCATCCTGTTCTCCCTTCCCTTTATGTTCCTCTACAGAAGAGAGGACCTAAGGGAAAAGAGGAACTTGCTAGGTCATTTTTATTTTCATGTCCTGAGGAAATGGCCCTCGTTACTTTCTATAGTCCCCATGGAAGGCCAGCTACACTCCAGCTTATTCCCTATACAATGTATGTTTTATTACTTACAAGTGGTAGTATCAAGCCAGCCTGTGAAAGACCTCTCCAGTAAGTTTTATCTCCGGTGCTGCAGATAGTGCCCTATTTCAGAGCAGCCTGGGACTGGACTAGGTGTTTTGCCTGTTTTTATTCTAATTTGAACTCTAAAACTCATTTCTGATGCTCTAAATTCAGAAATATCTTCCTTCTATCTATATGTCAATGACAATTCATGTTATAGCTTTCCTGATGTACTAACTAGCATTTTCACCAATTTGATTATTGTTTTATTTTCCTTCCATGTTTCTGCTTATGTCTGCCTAACTGGCTAGGAGATGTAGGTGTTGACAGAATCATCATATCACTGAGTAGCCGAGGTTGGAAGGGACCTCTGGAGGTGACCTGGTCCAACCTCCCTGCCCAGGTAGGGCCATCTAGAGCGCAGGACAGGACCAGATGACTTTTGAATAGCTCCAAGGATGGTGACTCCACAACTGATCTGAGCAGCCTGTTCCAGTTTGATGTTGTTGCCTGGTTTAGAGGCAAATAAAACTGCACAAACATTCATGTTTCTTCCTGTACAACACTAGTGAAAATAAGACATGACCAGGTACTGGTTCTCTCAGTGGCTCAGATTTGCTCCATTGTTCCTGGTGAAATAGTCTTCCAGTCCATTTTCAGACTCTATCAGGCTGTTCTGACCTCAGCACATGGACATTAAATTATCATTGCAGTCACTCTAAGACAAAGAATTGTATTTGTTTCTTATTCAGGCAGTACTGCATGAACGGATGGACTACTTCTACATTTGTTATTTATATTTTCTCTTTACTACATTGATACTTCTACCAAACCCATTTTGTTGTTGTTTGGGTTTTTTTGTTTTGTTTTGTTTTGTTTTTTGGAGGGGGGTTGGTTTTGTTTATTTTTTTACATATTTTACCTAAACAAATTCATTTTTCTTCTAGATTGGACAAGTTGCTGCTGGAGCAGCACTCTGAGGAATGGTAGACATGCATTTTTCTTTCAAGCAGGTACTGTTACAAACACTTGCTCTTAAAAACTTTTGCCTTTGTGAACTAGACAGTCTTATTGTTACATCTGCAGTAGATAAGGTTACTGCTGAGTGTGCAGTATGTCCCAGTTTCCAGGCTTTTAAAAGAGGAATGAGCTGTTGCACTTTGATAGACATATCTGTCAAGATCTCCTTAACATCCTTCTCATTTCTCTTTGCGTAATTAAACAGATACCCAGAAAAGTTCTAATATCTCTGGCATTCTTAAGTCAAAATGCAGGATACTAACATATCTGAGGTAAAAAGACAGTTGAAATCCTTAAGAGAACCCTTCTTGGGAGTAAAAGAACAGCCTACTTGTTGGTTTGTTTGTTTGGTTGGTTGGTTTGTTTTGTTTTGTTTCTGTTTGATTTTCAGGTTTGTTTTTGATTTTTTGGTTGTTTTGGTTTTTTGGCTTCTTGGTGTATTAGAAGCTACTATGGAATTCTAAGTTATTTGGCAGTGCTTGTTGAAGTCCGAAATTACTACTGGCCCCAGGATTAAGTACTTCTGTTCTTAGGAATGCTGTTCACTTTGCTGTTCCCTCAGTAGCCTGTAAGATCAGGAATACTCAGCTAAGGGTGAACAACTAATCAATCTGATGAACTAGTAATAACTGTGTCATAATTTATACTATAAACGTTAGCTGAAGACATGCACAAAAATTTATTTTGTAAAATACCCATTAAAGTGAAAAACCAAAACATATAACAGTCCTATTTCTCACAGTATGTGGACATAAGATTACATTATAGAGATGGTAACACTGAAAACAACCCATTCTTCTGACTTCCTTTCAACCTCAAAGATTCTGTGATTCTGTGAATAAATACTTTCTAATTTTAAGAGATCAGTCTATTTTTTTTAAATAAAATAAAGTATTCGAACATGTCTTTTTCTCTCACACAGTTCTGTAGCCTCCAGCAGAAGCATATTGTGTCATTATGTTTATATAGTTACAGAGATGCACATTTTGATCAGTGTATCATAATGGCTTAAAAATTACATATTCTATGGACATATCCTGTCTATATATTTCTGATATGTTAGAAAGTACACATACAGGAACACTGTGGCAAAAGTCTCAAAATATCTTTCAAAGCAGTATCAAGAAGACTAAAAAATTCTGCTGGAAGAAGGGAAGAGTCAGGCAATCCATTGATAGACTTGCTGTTGATCTGATGAACGTAATCACATCTGAATGTGTTTCCTGCATGTTCAGGGCATTGCAGTTGCAACAGTGCATTTGAAATTAACCTCTTTATTGGCCTCCTTTGCTGCAAGGGGCCATTGCTGGCTCCCGGTGAACTTGGTGTCCACCAGGAACCCGAGGTTCTTTTCTGCAAAGCTGCTTTCCAGATAGTGTGCTTCCAGCATGTCCTAGTGACAGGGGTTATTCCTCAGCAGGTGCAGGACTTTGCACTTCTCATTGAACTTTATGAAGTTCCTGTCAGCCCGTTTCTCCAGCCTGTCCAGGTCCCCCTGGATGACAGCATGACCCTCTGGCCTAACTCATCTCAGCTTTGTGCCATCAGCAAACTTACTGGGGGTAGGTGCTGCCCTCTCATTAGATTAATTAAGATGTTACGCAGGATCAGATCCAATGTTGACCCCTGGGGTACATTGCTAGTTGATGACCTCCAACTAGACTTTGAACCACTGATAAGCACTCCCTAGGCATGTGCATTTTCAATCAAAGTCACTGCTTTTGCAGTCCATGTTTCCTCAGCTGTTTTTGTGAGGATGTTACGGAAGACAGTGTCAAAAACCTTACTGAAGTCAAGGTAGACAACATCCACAGCTCTTCCCTCATCTACAAAGTTTAAGTTCACCCCAAGTGGCTACTCTTATTAACTAGAGGCTAGCCATTACTCTTGTAGTTTGCTGAGTTGGGATATAAGATTAAGATTGGAAGACCATGTGAGCTGATAAAATGTATGTCTGTCTGTTGGAAGAACTGCTGAGTATGTTTTGTACAGTATAAGGACTCCAGCTTACACTGATAACCAGCCATATGTAGTACCTAGCAACAGAAATACACCCCATGAGTATGTCTAACCTATCTGGAACCCTCCCTGTGTTTTAAGCTTTCATGGCATCTTGCAGTCATGAATTCCACAGTTACACTTAATTTTATTTCATTTCAGTTTCATTTCATGATTGATCTACACTTATTGCCTGATAATTTCCTAGTATATTCTCTAGTTATCTTGTTGTGACATATATGATTAATCTTTCTTCCTTTTCTGTGTCAATAGAGATTTTACAGATCTTTTCCTATAAAAACCTCATGTTCCTTTTTCCACCTGAAGTCTATATATTTTCCTGTCATGTTTAAAATATTCTATAGTTCTGTTCATCTTCTAGTATACATTTTTTGCAATGGTTTGACCAGACCTTTACGAAATATTCCAATATGGAAATTGTATGTTCAAAAAGTGATATAATGATTTATTGTAGGTTGTTCTCAATTCTTTCTGGAATGACCCCTAACATCCAGTTACTACCTGAACTGATGGTTGAATATTTTCTTGACATTTTCAGAGGACTATCCACAATAGTTCTCGTAGGTTTTCTTAGTGATAATGCTTGATGTGGAGTCCTCAGCATCCATCAATAATGATAATTTTTCCTACTTGCATTACTTCTCACTTTGCTATTGAATTTCAACTGCTATTTTATCACCTGGTCACTGGGTTCTGCTAAAGAGAAGATAACAACGACAAAAAAAAATATTTATTGTAACTGGAAAAAAGTAGCTGACAAATGATGACTTTTAAAATGATTCCTCCCTTGCAGTGATGCTTTGGTGCTTAAGCCATTGTCAGTAACTGTCACTAGGTCAGCAGCTGTCACAGGACAGAGCAAGTTTTGGAAAAAAAAAGTGTTTTGAGGTGTCCTTGCCAGGAATAATTGCAGTGTTACAAAAATATCCACAGCTCTCCACAAGATCCCTGACTTGGAAAAGAAGAGACTAAGTTTTTCACAGCAGTTTTCAAAGACAGGTCCTTAAATTCCCATGTGATCTTGTCTCTGCACAAATTTGTAGGCCCTGACTTATCAGTGCTGTAAGGGGCCATTACAAAGTCCGATTGTTTGCTTTAAATAGTCAGAAAATAGGACTTACATTTGAATCTGACCACTGCATTTGTCTACAGACAGATTAACTAACTGAAACAATGAAGAAGAAATAAAGGAGAAGGTTTAATTCATGCTCTTGTTCTGTTAGATTGTCTTCCCCTCATTATTAACCCTCCCCCAAAAAACCCCTGTAAAAATGTATTCACAAAGGATTAACATTGATAAAATTACCTTCTTTACTGAAAGCTGTTTCTATTTAAATTTTTCTGGACATTTTAAGCATTTAGCATGAGGTACAACTGAATGAGCTCCCCAGTTTAAAAAAGTAAGTCTGTATCAAGAGGTTAGAAATAATTGAAATAGTTGACATTTTCAGAGTGACCAGTGAAGAATAATAAAATATCTAAATTACTTGTTTAAAACTTAACCCCCCAAAAAAAAACCCAACCAAACAAAACCCACCAAAAAAAATAAACAGGTGAAATGGAATGTTCCATAATACAATATACATATTTTCTGTGTAATATCTGCATTAGGCAGGACAAGAAGGTATTTTCTCTTTTGCCCAATAACTGAATGCTTAAAAGATACTCCTAAGAAGCCTTGAAAAGTGGACTTTGGGGATAGAAAATACTATTGAATAAAATAATTGTTACTTTTACCGGAGATATTTCTGTTTCTTTGCACTGGTTTTGTCTGGGCTACAGTTAATTTTGCTCATAGTAGCTGGTATGGAACCATATTTTGGATTTGTGCTGAAAACAGTATTGATAATGCAGGAATGTTTTCATTATTGCTGAGCAATGCTTACACAGAGTCAAGGCTTTTCTGCTTCTCATACCACCCCACCAGTGAGTAGGGTGGGGGTGCACAAGGAGTTGGGAGGGGACATGGCTGGGACAGCTGACCCCAACTAACCAAAGGGATATTCCATACCATATGACATCACATATCAACAAAAGGGGGGAAGGAGGAGGAAGGAGAGGACATTCAGAGTTATTGGTTTTTGTCTTATCAAGTAACCGTTATGTGTGATGGAGCCCTGCTTTCCTGGAGGTGGCTGAACACCTGCCTGCCAAAGGGAAGTAGTGAATTAATTCCTTGTTTTGCTTTGCTTGCATGTGCGGCTTTTTCTTTACCTATTAAACTGTCTTTATCTCAGCCCACGAGTTTTCTCACTTTTACTCTTCCAGTTCTTTTCCCTGTCCCACTGTGGAGGAGTGAGCTAGTGGCTGTGTGGGGTTTAGCTGCCTACTGGGGTTAACCCATGATAGATTTTTTTCTCTGGGTGAGTCAGAAGCCAAGGATATTTATACTATATGATCACAGTGACTCTCCAGTTGTTTTAAAGACAATTTTTCCTATTTGCCCAGTACTTAGTCTCTTCTGTCAGTGCAAATAATTGAAAAGGAAGCTTATCTGTTCTTTGAGGGAAAATACAAGATTAATTTTACAGCACTCTGAAAAGGTTGCTTACATGATAAGAGAGATATCTTTGCTTATATTTGGTCTTCCTGCCTGAAACAGAGGTCTCTTGCTATTTTCTTGGTCAGGACCTTCTGCATGAGATTACAAAGATGCTTCATCCACTTTTGTCTATATTTAGCATGCTGTCCACAAAATGGCTTAAATTCCTTTTTTTTTTTTTTTTAATATTTCTTGAAGAATATGTGTTCTGATCAGAACAGCAAAGTGCCCACACTTCATTTTGCTTGTAGCATTTCTGTAACTAGTATACTGCTTTCCTTGATTGCACTTATCTTGTCTTCGTATACTGAAAAACTTGGAAAAAGATAAGGAAATGTACACCATTCTGTTGGGCTGAGGGGACATTTCAGATCCTGCTCATAATTTTGTCTCCCTTTTTCATCTCTCACTGGTGCTCTGTAGCACATTGTTGAGATTTATTTTATGACAAATTACCAGATTACATTATAAACTGCATCTCTGAAAATTCTGACATATCTGTAAATAACCAATTGCACTGTTTCCTTTTCTCTAAAGACATATACTGTACGTGTCAGTGAAGTACTGAATTAGAAGTTTCGAACAGATTCTTCTGTTCTTACATCAAACATATACTGTACGTGTCAGTGAAGTACTGAAGTACAGATTCTTCTGTTCTTACATCAGTTAAAGATTATTTTCCCTCTCAATTCCTAAATTTCCTTTTGTAATCACTTTATTCTTTTAAAACTTGTATAACTTTTTGTCAGCCATCAATGCAGCATTCATTTTACAAATGTTTCCGTTGTGCCTTTATATAATATCCAGAACTCCTTAATTTCTGTAATCTTAGGTTGCTATTACGTTGTGAGTGGAAAAGGGAAACTTCGTGCATGACTAACAGATAATAGCTAATAATTTTTCCAATTTTAGCCAGCACATTAGGCCAGACATTGCAAGTTCTGTGCAAACCATGCAGTAGTCTTTGGATTACTGTATTCAATAAAAAAGGATGTTTTTGAGAAGAAACATAGTTTATCTTCACAAAAAAGTGCCAATGGCATGCAGACAGAGTATTTATGGAATAAAGTACTACTCTGCTGGAGCAAGGAGAGAAGAAAGTGATTTAAGAATATGGCTTATACTTTTATAGAAGGATCATGTTGTGTGAAATAGAGGTTTTCATAATGCTCCTGTAGCTGACCTTTCAATAAAATATTTGTTGAATTAGGCCAGACATTTAGTGAAACAAAGACTTGCTTGAATAGCTCTGTTTGCTGCAGAGAT
This sequence comes from Antrostomus carolinensis, assembly GCF_000700745.2. Taxonomy (NCBI): domain Eukaryota; kingdom Metazoa; phylum Chordata; class Aves; order Caprimulgiformes; family Caprimulgidae; genus Antrostomus; species Antrostomus carolinensis. The sequence goes on along the minus strand of NW_010301358.1, from coordinate 60,484 downwards.
GTGAATTAATCGCTTTCCTGGGGAAATGTGTAAAAAATAATTAAGAGATCGGCAGGTTTTTATTCTGAATATTTTTCCTGACCAAAACTTATGGAGATTCTTTAGAAACTTCCAGGAAATTAACACGTGGCCTATGTCTTATAAAGAAAGATTGTCCCATTTAAGAAAGACTATACATCTGAATAATACGATATGACCTTTTGGGATGACATGGTATATATTTAAAATTATTTCTGCCTATTCCTCACTGTCTGCAAAGCCTTGGCATCATCAAGACTGCCAAGAGAAGAAAATAAATCATTTCACAAGATCAACCAATTTTCTTTTAGCACAGAAGGCAGTTCATGTGCTAGTGATTACTGGTCCCTTGTTTTACATTCAGCCATATTGCTCCAGTGTTACTTGGTGTCTGTTCATGTCTTCGTTGCCGTTAGATGTTGTAGTACTAAAAAAGTGGTTGCACCATATATGTTTGTGTTGTGCAGTTGAAATCTCTTCCTGTGAACCATAGGAACATGAACATAGTTCTCAGATCTACTACCCATGCTGCTTTAGCTTTTTTCTAGTTTATTCTGTGTCATCTTGCAACTATTAACAGAACAGAATCTATTTTATGACCTTCTCTTCAAGATTAAGGAACACAACTAATGTATGTTGCATAGTTAATGGGATTATTTTCTTCAGTTTAGATTTATCTTCCATAGTTTTTGCTTTGTATTTGGAACAATTTTTGACCTTACACTATTTTAATTCAACCATAGCAAGAAGAAAAAAGTGAGTGGAAGCTTCTGCGTTTTCTTCTGAGCTTGTATTTAACATTTTGGTAGATGTTTTTGAATATACAGTTGAGGGTCTTGGCTGGCTCAAGTCTTTTAATTCCAGTAATAGAGAGATTGTGGAAGGTGTGTGTCACTTGAATGTTATCAACTATATTGATGTAATATATTTTTTTTTCTAGCTGAGAATTTGTGTATCTGTATTTACGCAGTAAAAATCAGCACAAAAATGTTGACACTCTTCTGGAAATCCATTATAAGAGTGTTTCTGATCAAGCCAAGTGTTGAAGTGTCCCAATATAGAAAGTGTTGGGATACCATGGTGATTGTCTCTATAAAAATCTATACTATGTCAAATTTCAGGGATTAAGAGCAAATACACTCTGCAGTATATTTTATAAAAATCTATTAGTAGAAAAAAAAAGACTACTGCACATCACTATTATGATTTTCTTCATGTGTCTGAATTCACTCTCCTATGTCAGCTGTTTTGAATGTCACTGGAATTTGAACGTAGAGATCGAGAGCTGAACAGAAACTCCAGCAAGCCTATAATAATAGTGTTGTAGTGCTGTGGATTAAGGACACCTTTTTTTCCATGTGTCTGATCTGTCCTTTCATCAGGATTCATTGCTATGAAACTCAATGAACTCCTTGAACCAAAATGAAGTGTGATAGCTGCAAGAAAACTCTGGGCTTCAACTTAAGCTCCCTGGTATCAGCATGCCATTCTGATTAGGGCCATCTGAAAATTAGATATGGGTTACTCTGTCTTCAACACACCAGCCAGAAGCTCATTCCAGAAGCTCACTTCTCTCATATCAGAATCCTTCCACTAATATTCAGCCTGAATTTATTTCTGTTGGCTTTACATTTTTTCTTGTGTTAGTCTATCTTGCAGTTTATATAGTTCTACCTCCCCACTGCTTCTCTTTTCTTCTGACACCATCCTCCCTCATCTTCCTACACCATCCCTTCATTATGTAAAAATGTTAGTAATAATTCCTTTCCACATCTCAGCCTTCATTTTGGGAAAATGAGCAAGTCGTGTGCTCTTTCAATACTGTTTATAAAGTTAACCTTTCTCATTTCCCTGTTAATGCTATGAAACTTTCTCTGCTGCTTTTGCAGTTTTATTTTTGACTGAGGATAGCTAGAACTTCACGTAGTTTCTAGGTGAAATCTCATTAGTACATTATACAATTATATTAATATTTCCTGAGCCTCTGCAAATATTTTTTCTGATACACTCTATTGCTCTACATTTATTTTTTTTTCTATTTAATGTTATACCTCTTCAGTGAGAGAGATTGTAACATTGCCTTCCTGTGTAATCCCAAATAGGTTCCTGCTCGGGCAGGGGGATTGGACTAGATGATCTTTCAAGGTCCCTTCCAATCCTTAACATTCTGTGATTCTGTGATTCTGTGATCCTGTGATCTCTCTTTTACCTCTGTTTGTGTTATGTCCAGTTCAGTAGGTGCTAGGAACTTAAGCCCTATTATAAAGTTTAATAGTAAATTTTATTAGTAGTATTGATGAAATGCATCTCACTATGTGAGAATGTTGGAAATGTGTTTTATTAATCCTTGGTTGCCTAATTTCTCCCTGTATTTTCAGTTTATTTGCTTCTCATTCATACTAAGTTCACAGGTATTGATTTTAGAAATTGTTCTTCTGTGCTGTGGCTACCCTTTAGGAAATGCAAAACAGTTTACAAATCTTACTACTGCATATTCAGATCTTGGTGCAGTATAATTGTAAGGTTCAGTCTGCACTGAAGTATACAGATTTTTTACTGGAACTAAATAAACAGTAATCAGCATTACAGTAAATTCTAAATAATAAAAGTAATGTTTATAATGAACTCTAATGAAGCTGCTATTTAGATGTCAACATATTTATTAGACCCAATGTAATTTCATTTACTCAGTGACTCAAAATGAAAAATGTTTATGTATATATATTGTTACACACTATATAGACTGCAGCATTATACAAAAAGGAAAACGACAAGAGAGAGGGAAGAAGGTCAAAATTTTACTAGACTTTCTGATACAATAAAATAGGTGTTCACTGTGTATAGAATGTGGTCTTAGGACTTTAAATTCAAGATGTTGCAAGACTAAGACATAAAAGTACATATTTTTTTTTATTTTTTTTTGGCGGGGGGACCAGCAAAATTTAATATCTTCATCACTGAAACAAATATTGGGATGGAATGAAACCTCACCAAGTTTACAGATGACACCAAGCTGAGTGGTGAGGTTGACACGTCTGGGGGATGGGATGCCATCCAGAGGGACCTTGGCAATCTTGAGAAGTGGACCTGTGTGAACGAGGTTCAACAAGGGCAAGTGGAAGGTCCTACACCTGGACCCAGTATCAATACAGGCTGGGGGATTGAGAGGCACTGAGAGCAACCCTGCAGAGAAGGACATGGGAGTACTAGTGGGTGAAAAGCTGGACATTAGCCAGCAATGTGTGCTCGCAGCCCAGAAGGCCAACTGTATCCTGGGCTGCACCAAAAGAAGCATGGCCAGCAGGTTGATGGAGGTGATTTTGGCCCCATCCCTGTAAACATTCAAGGTCAGGCTGGATGAGGCTCTGAGCAACCTGATCTAGTTAAAGATGTCCCTGCTCACTGCAGGAGGGTTGGACTAGATGACCTCTGAAGTTCCCTTCCAACCCAATAGATTCTATGATTTTATACAGCCATAGCAGCATTATTTAATATTTTTAGGATACATACTGTATTTCTTAGCTTACTTAATGTGTTATATACAAAGATTACATTTACCTAACTTGAAAAGAAGTCAGATTATCTAATGCCAAATTTTACATTAAAATCACCATCATTTCTACAGCCCTGCAGTACCCTAACCCTAGCAGAACAGGGACCACATTTTAAGGGAACTGGGTGCAAGATCAAACTCCATCCACTATTAATGCTGTTCTTGCCATTGCAGGGCTACAGAACTGAGCACTGCAGACTGCGCAGTGTTCCTCAAAGAAGATCATTGCATGCGCTTTTTTGATGCCTTCTGTTAATGAAACCCTTATGCAGTAACCCTGAACTCTGGGGGAAGAAATTTAAAATTGTCAAATTTTTTAAAAAAATGGCTAGTGAGGCTTTTAGGTGGACCAGTGAAAATACTGTCCAGTTAAAATTTTCACATATAAATTTCTTCTTGGAAAAATGTGACTCTGTTTATTGATATTGTTTAAACACTTAAAAATGAAAAAAGAAATTTCATGGCCACAGATAAATGATTACTGTAGTAACAATTTTGAACAAAACTGCTGTTTCATTTATTATTCATGTGTCGCTTTTTCATCTTAGAAGTAGATTAAAAGCTGTCTTGGGGGAACTACTTTTTGTTGATGATGTTTTATATAATGCGTAGCACAGGAGGGTCTCTAAAGAACTATGTAAATAGCCTAGATTGTTGCCTGGACTGAGGATAAGTTGGCAGAAAATAATATTTTCTATTCATCTTTTGCCCTTTATCAACCAGTATTATATTGCTTTTAAAAACATATGTCTTTAAAGAATATGTCACATGTCCTTAAAGAGTTGCTGGAGGGGAAAGAGGAAGAAAAATTAACAATTTATTGAATAACTGAAAAAGAAGAACCGTATTCAACATGGAGACATATAAACCAGTACTTTGGCATAAATGTCATAAGTGTATTCATTGCTGCAATGAATTCACTTCACTGCATGTCAGACTGACCTTGAAAGAAAAATATACACAAATAAATAATTCCACAGATTAGCTGAACAAGAACTATCAAAGCACAAACTAAATAAATATCTTATCTGGAGCAAGTTGTTTGAATGCATCCTGTTATGTAGAGAAATAGTGGCCTCGGCTGCTATATATCCAGGGTAGAGTCTGACTGAAAAATATTTGGTCAGATTTTTTTTTTTTAAATTGTCAGAATGTAAAGAGATTTTCTGCAGGTCATTCCAATTCAGGGAATTGCTACTTGAGTCTGACTGGGATCATGCCAGGCTCCACTCTACTGTGCAGTAGCTCCTGAACTTGACAGCAGAATCCACCTCATAGTAAGTGAATATTAGGGACATGGTGCTCTGGATCTGTGGTATTACTGCATTTCATTTAACACAGGTATTCTTGAATTTGTACCTAGAAAGAACAAAATCAAACCAAAAAGTATCTCAGTAAGCACTGAATTGGTATTATTTCCCTGTTATGATCTTTGCAAATTCTCTGGTAAAACAATGTGTATTCATGTAGGGAGAGTCAAGGCAAAGTTTCCTAGCACTCTGAAAAATAAGTGAATTGAGGTGATTGTCAGGCCAATTGGATTTGGGTTTAAATAACAATATAATCAACTTGTCATATATGAAGGAAGCCTCAATTTCTTCTCAAACACAATACCATCAGGACATATATGGCCTTGCGTGAGCTCAGGGGCTTTACTTTATTCTAGGTCTAAATATAATATTGCATATATAGTTAGGTGTTAAATACACATTAAATTTTTACATGTCCTGTTAGAAGAGGAACAAAAGATTCTGTGGCAGGACATATTATTCTATTTTCTGGCACTACAACAAATTTCTCTGCAAGCTGTTTCTTCATCATTGTGCCTCAGTTCATTTATAGAAAATAGGTGTTACATTTTCCAGTGTTGCTTAATTAGTCTGGTAAGTCTTTGATTTATGATGATAGAAAGTTCATAAGCATCTCAACAAGTTGTTTTACAAGTAACATGTAGACTTCTGAATGCTAGTATTCTGCATATAATTTCAGCATATGAACTACCTCAAGTGGCTTCAAAAGCTGACCACCATAATATGCATTCCTGAAGAATACTGATATCTCTGAATATACATTAAATGAGTCAATGATTCAGAGAATGACAATTACATGACTTGCTGTCAAGAAAGCCTCTAACATATGTGCTGGCAGACACTACTAACTGATGTAATATTTTGTAACAAAGATTTTTACTGAAAATATTAAAAACGTGGAAAATATTTCTGAGAGGAGGAGAAATATTTAACTTTTCAAGTCAAGCGAGTGATACCTGAAAAACTAATGCTAACAGCAGAAGGCACCCTTATTTTCACAGTGCACATTAGCTGAATCTATCAGAATTCAGCTCAGCCAACCAAAAAAGAACTGGACAGAAACAGAGGATAGATACATAGCTGGCCAAAATGCTTGGATGTAGCAAACACAAGCCTTTGCAAAAAGCAGGATTTGCAAAAAGTCTTTGTACAGTATGAACTTACTGGAAAGATGAAAAGCAATGAGAAAGTTGGATGTGGAATGTCTATGAACACAGCTTTCAAAACTTTGATGATTCCAAAAGGGATGAAGAGTACACTTTGCTAATGAAATTAATGCAATATCTTGAAAGGAAAATTTAACTAACAAAGAAGGTTAAAAATGGTTCATAACATTTGCATTGTATTTCAGCATTTCCATATGTAAGATTAATGACCAGAGTGATATTATCTAGGCAGCCAGAGATATTTTCTTGAAAACACAACTGTCTTCAGTTTTTCATGATATTGACACTGGAACTTTGGTGCTATTTAAGGATAGAAATTTATCTGGTTCAAAGAATCTACAATATTTTTTTCTGTAATGGTTGTCAATAGTTTTTCTAACTTATTAAATGTCCTTATTACATTATATTCTGACCCCGATACAGCTTGCTCCATCCAAGCAAGTGCTATCTACAGAACTGGTTTTATCTTCAATGCAATGTTACTAGGCTTTTTGAATAAAAAAATGAATGTAAGGAATAACCATTTAATTGGTATATCATCAAAGAATCAATGAAATGTCAAAAAACCAAGTCCACAATACTGGCATCTGAAATAAAAATTATTATGCACAGTAGCTGGTAAACTTTGAGCAGTGAACTCACGAAATAATCACAGACTGGCTGTCAGTGAAAAGACCAGGTACTGTCTGCTTCCTTTAGTGGGATTAATACAGAGCTAAGTGTAGGTTATCAATCACCTTAAAATATCTAATTCAGATGATTTCCAAATGGACAGCAATGAGATGAAAGTATAGCACTTTAAACAATTAAGTTATAAACTAAAATTATTTCATATATTAAGGATAATGTTAAGAATATAACATTAAAGTCAAGGATCAATGTTTCTTAACAGTGAGATCTTAGTTTCATTTCATGACCATTTCAATATCAGTCAGGAGTTCTCTATACAGGATCTCAGACTTTGCCAGATGATCATCAAAAAACTAGGATAATGAAACTGAAGGAAGAAAGAGCATACAAAAAAGATGGGTTACCACATACCAATAGCTGAAAAGGAATGGAACAAAAAAAAAATCTACTATTTTAGTGAAAAATATAAGTACATGACAGGAAAAAACTTCATCACTGTCTGTAATTAGACATATATTTATCTACACTACCAGACACTTCCCATTATCTTTTATCATTTGTGTTGAAACTTTAATAATTTCAGCTGGAATTTTCTACACCATGACAGTAGCTTTAGTCCATATAGATTTGTATCCTCTTTAAATCTTGGGTAACAACACTAGGTAGTTTCTTAAAATAAAAACAAGTGTGAGTAAATTTTTTATTATGTTTAAAAAATCATAACTACTATTTTTAGGAATTGCTGGAGTTTAGGAATTGCTGGAGCTAAGACGTGAAGTCTGTTCCATTACATGGGGCCTTATTTCATTTATGTTTGTTCCTGGTAGTTTAGCAGCATAAAAAAGATTTAAGCCTGAAAAAGCTGGAGTTCACTTAGAAGTTCCTTCAGAGATGGATGGGAACATAGGTTCCTCAAACCATTGCAAGAGCTACCTAAACACTAGTTTAAGATCAGTAAGAATTTCTTCCTTCTACCATGAATTGTACACCTGCAGGGTTTTCTGCAGAAGTGAAAAACCCTTGGAGCCATGGAGAATGAAGCATGAAAGACAGCATGAACCTGTTTCATACAGCATTCACAACTATGCCATGAAATGTAAAACAAAATATACCATCTCTCTCAGTTCTTTGGTAAAGGCATTTCATCATTCAGGATTTTCCTAGGCAGTTGCACTCTGGGGAACAGAAGGTTCACAGCATTTGGCAGATCAACTAGAACAAGGGGTCTCCCTGTGGGTTTCTTAAGTTTTCCTTGGAGGTGCTTCTCTCATCCTGCTGCCTGCCTATAAACAAAGGCACTCTGCTCAGTATTCTGGGTCCAGGTCAAGGAAGGAAGGAAATCCCTGAGATCTCAAAATGAGCATTCACAATGAGTTAGCACTTGGAAAGTTTAACCTAAATCTTTCTGGAGCTTTGCTTTCCAGTTATCAACTGAAGTTAACCCTGCAGCCTAAGCATCCGTATATGAAGTCTATTAATCTGATGTGTAACCACTCCTTCTCATTTAGTGTGTCCAAAAATGTGAGTCTGAAGAAGTGAGGGAAGGGACCAGAGAGGAAGAAGTCTTCAGAGGCTTGTCTGGATAAAGTTTTATTTCTATACCTGAAACTATTTTTGATAAGAAACAGAATATAAATTGGAGGTTTCAGATTTAAATGAGTTTATGTACAAGTCTCTTCCTGTACTTTCCATGATGTATGATACCTTAAACAATTTTAAGATTGTGTATTGATCATAACAGAGAAGAAACTGAAACTAAAATAGCAATATTTCCTTTCTGAAGAGGGACAGTAGGTGAAACTTGGAAAGGATTCTGAATGGCAGGGAGGTTAATCTCACAAAGTCATCCAAGTTGTCTGTACATCGAATTAAAGCAGAAGCTCCATCTATACCTGGGTTGAGAGGAAGCAGAATAAAGGAAGAATTCCAGTGCTGATGGTCCAAGTTTAGGATGCCATGTGAATATGTGGTCAGAAGCTTTCTGGCTAAACAGTACCCCAAGAAACACATTTTGCTTAAAATATCCTAAAATATATTGAAATTACATGTTTCAGTTTTACTTGTAACTTCTTTATTTCCAAGACTCATAATAATTCCTGTCCAAATCTTTGTCTAAAACCTTCATAAATACACCAGAACTTTGTTGCGCTGAATACCCTAGTACCATAAGACAAGATTGATGAAGATGAAACCAGAGAACTGAAGATAAAGTGCTGCAAGGAAAGAGCAGATGAATATATATAAATACTGTCATTCTGGAGATAACACTGCTTCAAGGATGTGCTTGTAGAGCTCAGAGTCTAGGATAATAGAAGTTTACTGAAATATACTGAGCCACAGTATGCAGAGCTGAGTTTGGAGGCTTGTGTCACTAGCAGATGGAATGCAGGAAGGAAAAGACTACACATTGTGTGATCTTTTTTGAAGCTGCCTAGAGACATTTTGGTCTGAATTCAATGAGTGCAGTACACTTGTTCTCCTATTAATCTAAGTGAATTTGTCAAGTAGCTGAAAAAGAGGATCCCTGAGATCTGCTTTCAAAAGCAAACCATTTGAAATGTGTGGAAACAGTCATTTTAGCATAGGCTTTTGGTGGTTTTTTCCTCCAACTTCAAATGAAGTTGACTCTACAATCTAAGCTCACAGGTATTCTGTGAAGCAAAATTTGTTAATGCCTTTGAAACACTTACATGGTGAAAAGAACAGGAAGAAAATAATTGTTCGTAATACAAATTGTGAAAAATACTTGGTTAAACAGGTGTATGAACACACATTGAATTGGAGGATCAAAGCAGTTATTGAGAAGATATTAATGATGAAGGCAACTTGAGAAAAACAAATTAAAAAATCTATGTCAGGACTGTAGTAAAAGTAAAAACAAGAAGGAGGTGAATTAAAACTATATCTGTTGTATATAGAGTTAGAGTTACATTCTCTATTCTATAGAATGTGAAGTACATATAAATACACACATGTTTTTTAAAAAAGATATTATTTAAAGATATTATCCTTATTGATATGCTGGCAATGACTGCAGCCTAGAAGTTGGAAGTTGGACGGTGTTCAAGGGCATTCTGGTAACCCCGTTACCAGAGGGTTTTGCAAGCCTGTCTAGTCTAGCAGTAAAGGGGCTTTAGCTCCTTCCTGACAAAGTTAGCTGCACAGATTGAATATACTTCTAACCTTTCCCATTTCTCCTGTCATCATCTGTAGGTTTTGTTGTTGATTTTCTCATGTGGATATTGTTTATTTTTCTATATTTTAGTCCTGGATCCATTTCACAAAAAAAGGCAGAAAGCAGAAAAAATGATGACATGAATTTATGAAAAGGAGAGCTGGCTTAAGAAACCTCATCAATTTATTGGAGTAAATTACAATGAGAGATTACGAGAACTGAGAAAGAGTTATAATATATGTGGACATCAAGAAGTCTTTTCATACTGTGTCATGTGAAAGGATCATATATGGGGTTACTAAACACATTATCAGTGGTGAAATGTTTCATGAATATTTAACTTAGCTACCAAGGTGAATACAGCCTGAGAAGGAGTAGAGGTGGATTGAACAGTTCTGAAGGGCAATACTTCTTTTATTGTAAATTGGTTTCTTAGGGGTTTTTTTTCTTAAACTTTTTGCCTCAGAAAGAGTAGGTCCAGCAGGTACATTGTTGCTTTACTGTAATTTCCCCAGGCTTAGAGCTTTACACAAACAGGTAACAATCTCTCTGAAAGTGAACCCAGAAATTGAGGTTGGGTTGAAAGAGATATAGTTGAAAGCAGGACTTCTCTTACCAGTCCTTCAATTGGTAGCATTACATCTTTGGGTCATATGCCTGGCATTTCCTCCTTCTCTGGTGTTGCCTAAGTTCACAGCTTAATTTGCCTTCAATGAAATCTGTGTAAGCATTTGTGATATATATGAGCATGTTCCAAAATGAAAGCAAAGGAAGGATGTTGTACACAGTGCTGGTCACCATATTACAAGAAACAATGAAGAATCAGAAATGACACAGATGTCAGGTAGAATAATAGAGAGTTTATGGGCTATACTGCTATGGGAAACTATTAAAACCTAGTATTAATTTGAAAAGAAGCAATTAAGAAAGGATATGTTGTAGACATATATAATTCTAAGAGGATTAGAGGAAGTAGATACATAAGGTGCTTTGAAAGGTAAAACTCTTGGAAGAAAAAAGCAGGAATTATGGTAAAAGAGGACTGGCTATTTCATTACAGGTAATTATGTAAAAGAGGTAAAAAAATTAGTTCATTTGAGTTGTTCTGGATTTAAAATACTTCAAGGAGAAATCTGGATCCAGCTCAGAGAGCTGCATTTGGTTTACCTGCCAAGGTTTTGGTGATAGGGGTCTGCAGGGGTTAGTCTCTGTGAGAAGACACCAGGAGCTGCTCCTGTGTCAGACATAGTTCCAGCTGGCTCTGACAGACTCACCACTGGACAAAGCTGTGCCCATCAGTGATGCTGGTGGTGCTTCTGTGACAACATATTTAAGAGAGGGCAAAAAATGCTGTGCAGCAGCTGTCAGAGAGAGGAGTGAGAAAAATGGGAAAGGAACAGCTCTGCAGACATGAAGGTCAATGATGAAGAGAGAGGAGGTGCTTCAGGTGCTAAAGCAGAGATTCCCCTGCAGCCCATGGAGAAGACCATGGTAAAGCAGGTTGTTCCCCTGAAGCTCATGGAGAAGACCATGTCTGAGCAGATATCAACACTGTATCCCACACTGGAGCAGGGGGAGATACTTGAAGGAAGCTACTGCCTATGGAGACCTCACGCTGGAGCAGGCTTCTGGCAGGAGCTGTGGCCCATGGAGAGGATACCATGCTGGAGCTTTTCTGTCAGAAACTGTGGCCTGTGGAGAGCCTATGCTGGAGTATACTGTTCCCGAAGGACTGTACTGTGTGGAAAGGACCCGTGCTGGAGCAGTTCATGAAGGACTGTCTCCCCTGGCAGGGACCCTGTGCTGGATCAGAGGAACAGTGTGAGCAGTAAGGAGCAGCAGAGATGGAGACTTATGAGTTGATCAGAACCCTGCTGGGGTGGGAAGGAGGTAGAAGTGTCAGAAATGAAGGAGTGAAGTTGAGCCTGGGAATAATAAGGAGTGGGGAAAATGTGCTTTTAGTTTGTTGGTTTTTTTGTTTTTGTTTTTTTTTGTGTGTGTGTGTGTTTCTCACAATCATACTCTATTTTTAATTGGTAGTAAATTAAATTAGTCTTCCCTAAGTTGAGTCTGTTTTGCCTGTGATGGTAATTGGTGAGTGATCTCCCTGTCCTTATCTCATCCCACAAACTATTTTTCATCTTATTTTCTCCCCCTTTCTTGTTGAGGAGGAGGATCAAGTGAGTGGCTGGGTGGGTACCTTACAGCCAGCCAAGGTTTACCAACCACTAGAGCTTTGAGCCTTTCCTCTGAAAGAAGGAGATGATTTTGCCTAATAGAACATTGGAAAAATATGGTATGCATTGCAGAAACCAAATATTTTCACTTGAAATGTCAAAAATGCTGAAACATCTGCTGTGCAAATATGTCTGTTTAGATCAGAAATGTGGGTCTATAGTGGATCTGGAAAACTTCAGAAAGAGAATGTATACAGATACTCTGTCTCTTGAAAGCAGGCAAGTTCCAAATGAATGCATATAGTACTATTAAGTAACTGAAAATAACCATGGCTTAAGGAAGAGGCAGGTTAAGAGGAAGACATATTACCTTTCCACACTATTCCATACCAGCTGGAATTTCTTTTTCTGTTTTTTGCCAGAGAACAGTGAGTAGCTCTGTCCATTTGCCTGAGAATGAAAAATCCTTGGTGAAAATGGAGAAACAAGTGTGAGAAATGTTTACAATAAATAGAATAATTTAGCTGTCACTTTTATGAAAGGATAACAGGGTATGTGGATGTATCATCACAAAGACTACTTTAGTATTTTAATCAGGCATACTGTATTTTCAGAGTTTTCAGAAACAGGAATAGAGTGCAGCACTGTCAATAGTTTCCTATAATCTTTAGAGGGGTGGACTGATGCTATAAGCATATTAGGGAAAACATCTTAGAATCAAGAAGTAGTCTCTCTGTTATGGTGAATGAAATGTTACAAAAGAAGGTTGGAAAAAAAAAAAATCTCTCTTTAAGATAACCACCACCAATGATAATGCATTGTTAGTAATAATGAAGAAAGATAAAGTTTTCAAAGGTGAATGCATTTGTGCTTCTTTTCTGATAGAAGCTTTTAGATGGAGCACTTCATAGCTTTCTGATCAAGGGAAAAGTACTTACAGGCGTATAGGTGCACACCCAGTCCATGTTTGCTCAATTGCAGGCACAATGTTAAAAATCACTCCAAAAGGGAGAGAAAATGTATTTCAACGCATTGTGAGAGGTATATTTAGTCCTAAAATTTGATATGAATTTACTAGCTTTTGAGTGTTGATCGTAGAAAATGATATTTGAGAGTGCACAGCAGTCAGTCAGTCAGGAATAAAGTTCAGAGGTGTCTGAGGGGGAAAATTCTCCATTGATGGCAAACTCTGTTACCATTAGCTCTCTCTCACTTCTAAATACTCTGCAGGAATAAAAATGAGTCTTTGAAAATATTATTTCCTTCCATGCTTTGCATTGAAGTCCTCTGACTGAGGTTAGTGAAATTTACCATAAAAAAGCAGGAAATGAGTCTGTCCCAGGGGTTTTGTTTTGTTTTGTTGTTGTTTTTGTCATAGTTTGGTGGTTTTCTGGTTGTTTTGTTTTTTGTTTTTTTTTTTCCTTTTTTCACTTAAAGGGTGTGGAAAGCCTGCAGAAAAGTACTAATGGATGTTGAAATATGCATTTCCTTTTGTGGGTAAAGGAGATCAGAAAATATGTCTATCTTGTCCTCTGAACTTTGTATTACAAGGACAGTCTGTTTCTATATACAATCATATTCTTTGTTGAAAGAAGACTTAAGAAATGTTTTCATATGTTGTTATAAAACTATAGGTTACATTTTGTTTTGTAAGCAACGTTTTTCTTGAAAGGTTATCTTCAACCTTTTAGATTTCCTTTTGCCTCCAGCTTGGACAGAAAGGTGCTGACAAAGAGTGAAGAATCCATTGGTATTAACAGATTCAGACCTCCTGCTCATTACAGGTTTTGGACAAGTGAGTTCAGAGTCTTTCATTTCATATGAGCAACTCAATGTGACTGAGAGTACCTCCCTTAAGAAAGGAAACAGCGACTTTACGTAGAGAGATTTTTATAGCGCCTGTTCTGAAGCTGAGAGGCACAAGGCTGAGCAGGTGGAGGAAGTAATGAATGAGTAGAATGAGAATGATGAAGAGTGTGATTTTCCTGCAAGTAGTTCCTTTTGTAGATTTGTGTTTATCTTATACTTTCCCCTTGCAACATGTTTCCCTTTGTGATAGGTTGATAAATCTGAAGCTTTTAGATTATGATGGCACACAAGGGAACAACTTTCAAGGAGTGCTGGGAAAGCTGTCAGTTGTTTTAGGCTCTAGAAAACTTTACTGTGGCATCTCAAAGATGGAGGAAGCATTAGCCATAGAGTATAAACCTGGAAATTTTCATGGATGTCCAGAGTGAATGACACTGCATAGTTGCACTAGACCCAGTGAGCAAGGGAATGTAGGTCTGCAAACTTTGGTTCATCAGACCAGAGTGTTGAATGCCCATCAGGGGTGAGTGTATCCACCGTGCAAGCAGCAGTAGTGTAAAACTACATGAGACAGATGGAAAGAAACGGGCAAACATGTATGTCCAGCTCTTTACCTCCCTAAAAGCATTAGCAGTTTATTATTCTATGACAGCAAATAGGTTGGAAATTTGTGCCATTTGTTGATGAAACGGAAACATCACTGAATTTTGAATGGCTTTTTCATGTCCAAACTAGCATGGTCCTATTTATATATATATTCATTTCCCAAAACAGAATAGAAGGACAAGAAAAACAGAGGTCTGAGAAGCAGAATTCATCAGAAAATATGCATCCAAAAAATCATAAATCATACTCACAATATAAAAATCTGAGATTCATAGATTTTTTTCACTACTATGACAGGATAGTAAATATTCTTTCAAGTTTAGCATGTAATTTTAAAACTCTTGTTGTCCTATTTGAAGCCCATATCAGTACTACCTGTTAGGCAAGCAATAATATCAGAGTACTGTATTTTTAAAGAAGTAACCATTTATTTATTTTTTTTTTTCCTTGAAGGATTTGGAGCCTCAAATTACAACTGACTTTTGGAATGCCTAATTCACTCAGTCCCCATTACATGTTCGAATATCGCTTGAGCAGTTCCTCTTGCTCTAATCCTCACCCATGTCTGCACACATATGGCACTTATGGCCTGTGCCAAGTAGATTTTTTAACCTGATCCCGCGATCCCGGTGGGAAACCCACATTCAGGCGAGACTATGTCGCTGTCCGTGGTTCTGAAACGTCGGGTTCAGCGGTGCAGACTATTTTGTTTCAACACAGGTATTGCTAAAGCAGACAAGATTTGGGAAGCCTTTGAGGAGCTTTCAGTTTTAATTAATTAATTAACTTCCTTCTTTCAGTACTTTTTGTCTGCTGCTGCCTGTTTATATTTTTTGCACTATGGGCCTCATTCACTCAAATAGTTCATCTTCTCCGCTAAAACATTTTGAGGTGAAAAGAATGTTCTGTGAATGTTCACCCTGAGGTAGGAAGATCCAAAATACGTCTTTTTTGGTAATAAAAGTAGTGGTATGCTGAGACTATTAGTTTGTGCTCTGCTACAAGTTTTTTTCTTGCTCCCATCTAATATTTCATGTTGCTTTCACTTATATGCTTCATTAATAATCATAAAGGACAGCTAGATTTAGACAGCAGAGTATTATCTCTGGAAGGATTATACCTTGGAAGGATTACCTTCCAAGCTCTTAAAACAACACTTCCTATCAAAAGTTAGTAAAAACATGTTATCCAGCATGTAGTGATGAAAATAAATTTTAAGGATAATGATTGGGGCCTATGGGGTTTTTTTTTAATTATTATTTTTGATACTTTCTCTGATAGTGCTATGGTTACCTTAAGGTACCTTCTCTGCATACAGAATAGGCATAACTGTGACTGACTAAATGAAGAAAGTATAGGTTGTTTGTTTGTTTGTTTTTAAAAAAGAAAAAATAAAAAAGAGCAAAAGGAATTTCTGGCTAGTGAAGCATGCTAGCTATTAAAGGCAAGGGTAAGTCATCAGAAAAAGGACTCAAAAGGCTGTGCCTTCGGGAATTGTCCTTTTTTAAGTCCAAATAGTGGTAGCTGCCATATTTTAAACTACTCAACATGAAAGTTCACAGAGCAAATACCTGTTCCATACTCTAAACAATTTTTGTTAATTATATGTGCCTCAAATATTAATACCTAAAGGCAGAACATTTTTTTTTTTTTTCATGCAGCTAACTTTCACAGTAAAAATGACTGTTTTGCACCATGTGGTGCTGGTTCATCTGGATCACAATGAGAAAGGTATATATACTTGCAAGACAGATATCTATTTACTGAAAGCCTAGAAAAGGTAACAGCAAGTTATAAAATCTCACATCCCTTTCTGATGCTAGGAATTATGATACATCATTAGATGAACCTTTGATTAGGGCATGGCATGCCCCACAGATTCCATCCATGGTGAGGTTCTCCATGCTTAAGTTCACTAGTGTCCTTATAGAGTCTTGCTTACAGTACAGCTTCATCAGTCACTGGCAGAATCAAACCTGGAGTGCTGATTTAGCTTTAGAGAGTCCCTTGGACAATACGGTGTAATATTCTTATCTCATTAAAAGCTACAGTTCTTAAAGAGGTGCATCTAATATTTCAAGCAGGTAAGACAATATTAGACGCATACTCTTGCTGAAGTACACATTGACTACATGTACATTGAATAAGTTTCATTGACTATGTATTCATTGATTATTTACACTATTGATTGGCTATGCCTTGAATAAGTAGCAGTCATGCAGTATCCATGAAGCATACACCTGGATTAGTCATTATGTGGATCACTAGCTCCTCATACAGTAGTCTTCTAGGCTGACCAGTGCAGTGTCAAATTTCATATGCAGTCACATGAAGAAATTGCAGTGTTCAGACCTTAAGGGTAAGCCAAGCCCAGCCAAATGAAGCCTCACTGTACCAACACAGTATATTTTGTAATAGAAAGGTCAATAAATGGTATATGCTTCTTCTCAGACTGCAAATAAAATATCATGGTATATCATGTTGCTAAACTTCTTTCTAGAAGGAATTCTCAAATGAACCCAGTAGCTGAAAACTTAAACTCAAAGAAACTAAGCAACTACAAAGTGATCAAAACAGTCTTAGGCAGATCCTGCAGTCTTCTTTCCAACAATTTCTTGTTTACTTAGTTCATCACAAAAGTGGTTGTCTGCCATGTACAACACCATATAGGTGAAGGTACTGATCTCAGTGCTCCAGGCTAAATAAATAGAAGCGTAGAGCAGAATGTCACCAGCAGAACAGATAAAATCCAGATTGCTTTCAACATGGAATCAAGTCTCAGGACTCTACAGATGAAAAAAATAACTGAAAAATAAAACTGATATTTTCTGGGGCAGAACTGGCGGGAAATACTTTTCCTCCAAAGAAAACCCGAATGGAAACAAAAAACCACAACAACAAAAAAACCCACCACCAACAAATAGATTTCAGAAATATTCCAGTGCAGCAGAGTGACAAAACCAAGACCTTTTATTACTAGTAATAGCAGCAACATAGGTCAGACATGCTAGAGGAATTTGGAGGATTCATTTGTCATGTGTCAGAAATCCAAATGGATCCTGCGATTCTTTTGCCTTCTTAGCCAAAAACCTTCTTCATGGCACTATTGACCACTTTGGGGTGATGTTCTCAGGCCCTCTTTAAGCTGCAAAAATATTCACTTCAACAGAGTTTTGTTCAGTTACTGCACATTTGCGGTTTGGACCAATCCTGCTGCTAACCCTGTCCCCGAAGAGGGAGATTTAAATAACTGAGAAATGTGCATAAATTATTTTTTAAGCAGAAATAGAACAAATGTTGCCTTTAAGTAACTGATATTGTCCCTCTGAAAGTGAAGGTTCAGTCTTTCAGCCAGCATGAAAAACAGTATTCCAAGGGACTATGACAGACACTACGGACAAGAATTTTAACTGTACATGTTCTGTGGCTGGACCTCATGTAGGAGCAGAAAGCAGTGAACAAAATTAGTTACAAAAATGCTGTCTTTATGACATGTCACAAATAGATTTTTGACTGCACAGAAAGCAACCTTGAATAAGAGAAACTCTTTTTTATGTGGAAGATTTATTTTTTCTATATTTTCATTAATGAGGGCGTTATTTTACTTGTCTGTACCCAGATGTCTCTAGGTTTTACTAGTCAAATTGTTTATAAGCCAAAAATGGCAGAATTTTAGAGGAACAAAAAGTACGTAAATCAAAGGCAAAAAAGAAAAAAAATGCTAGAGTTAATTTTGCCACTCAATTAAAAGGAATCAGGATTAGTAAGAGTTTAAGAGGCCTTGAAAATCCCAGGTTATGGACACCATAATTGATTCCTACTCAGATCAATAAATACATGCTTTTTGGGGATATGTACAGCAGAGCAGGAAACAAACAAACAAAAAGGCCTAATATACACTGAAATCTGTAACATTCCTCTGAGGTGGAATTTAGGAGTGAAAAAAAATATTACCTACACAAATAAGTGCATTTTATTGGATTGTATAAATATCTTCTGCTTACTACAGGTTAAATCTTTGGGAAAACACGGTGAATCAAAACCAGAAATGCTGCTTTTCAAGGAAACACTTTTACCCTACTAGCGGGCTTCTCTTTTTTTTTAGCAGCCTATTTTTGCTGTATATTGTATTTTGCTTTATTTTTCCTTGTCTTTTTGATTCTATGGATTGAAATAAAATAAAGCCGCTCTGTGCTGTATGTGTTTGCATGCAGAGCTCCATGGACTGTTTCGGCAGTCTGTCTTTTGTGCTGTATTTGCATAATACTGTCACTCATAACTCTTAACAGTTTTATCCTGCCACATCCACTTTAGGTTTAGCAAATTAAGATTTTATTCCTCATGCACAATAATTAAATTAATTTCAATTAATTTGTAACACTGAGGAATCAGTATATTCTATACACACTTAAATACTTTTGTATATTATGTCTGTTGTATTCTTAGAGATTATTTAATGCAGAGTCATGTTAATTTTCAGACTGTTGTGATAAGACAAGTCATACACGGAGGTGATTGGAGTCAAGAACTCATGTCTAGTATATGATATGGCTATGTTTCAAAAGCAAGTTATCTATAATTGATTCCTTGTAGAATAAAACAGAAACCAGAGCTGTGCAGGCAGAGGAGCTGTGAGGAATGTTGGAAACGGAATACTATTTGTAGCCTTTCAAATCCAATGTAGATTATGTTAAATAAAGTTGCTCAAAACAGTTTTTCACACCTTTTTGCATCAAGAACTCATCTGTCCTCTCTGGAAGGATTAATTTCATTTTCAATAGAAGCTACTGCAAGCTGTAGTTATACCTAAAGACTTTCCCCAGAAAAGTAGAATGATTGTAAGAGCTGTTAAAGCCAGTTTCATACTTTGGATAAATAGGTGCTGTGGCTTCTGATAGGGGATAGATCAGAGAAATTTTCAGTAACACTTGTTCCATGAAGATAACAGTAACACAGCACTTTCTAGTCTAATTACATTATATATATGTATAAATTAATAAACCTTGCGTGTATTTATAGCTTTTATACAAATTCCACCCTCTCTCTTGATGTTTTGTTTCTTCTCTACAGCAAAATTGCCCAGAAAAATAAAAAATATAAAAAATTACATTTTCAGTTATGAACTAAAAAAAGGAAATCAACTTCCCCACCTTCTGTGGCTGGCTGAATACAGAGAGAAAAACAGTGTTAATTCAAAACAAAATCACCCAGTGAGGATCCATTCACAGCTATTCTCCTTTTCTGCTTGCCTTATGTAAGACAGTAAAGACATCTGTTTGAAGCAACTTTTCTTTCGAAGGGGTGAGTCTGTAAGCATGTTTTTATTGGGAACACCCTTTCCATTCAATGAAGAAATACATACTCTCATCTCCCTCTTAGCTTCCATTATGGCTTCCAAAATATCTGGGGTATATGTCTAGTCTACGTATTAGTAAATCCTCTCTGGTGCATGTCAGAGGTACTAATTAATGCTTTTTAAATGCCAGAAATCTCTGCTTGCTAACATGAAACTAGGACTATCTCATATAAAGAGGCTGATTTCCTCAATTTCTGAAGCATTTCCAAATAACTGGATTACCTCACATTTCCATGTGAGGCAAGAGCTCACAGATGATGAATTACAAACACTGTGCCATTCAGAATGAAAGGTAAGAATATTGCTACCAACCCCAATGACAATATTTCTGATTTCTGTGAGGCCCAGTGCAATTATTTTCAGGATCAACGACCCCATTAGCACCAGAGAGAAAGTGCCGCTGGGCCTTATGATTGTTTTTAACTCTCTGGCTTATTCATAACAAGTGTGACAAAACATGAGATCTCTTTGACCTTTGCTTCCTCTAAAGCATTCTTCATGTTTCTTAAAAGTGAAATGCTTCTTACTTATACTTGAATAGATAACATTATTATACATATATCTTTTGAATGTCAGCTTTGAACCTGAAAGTATAGAATTATGGAAATATGTGTCTTCTTGAAAATTTTACCCCAGAAGGTTTTGTTGTTGCTTTTTTTAATAATGAATAAAGCTTTGTTTATTGTCTGTGAACAATGTTGTAAACAATGACAACAAAAGGTTTTCTAAAATTTTTCAGAAGTATCTTTTTAGTCAAGTGTCCAGTTGTACATATATACTTTTCCTACACCTTCCAGAAAGAGTGGTTGAGGATAAACTGCCATTACCTCACAGTGTAGCTTAATGTTCTTTCTGAATGTGGACACAGCTCCTATTCTCATGTGCAGTTCTACTAATAGACTTAAAAACTTTTCAATTTTTGCATTTTAAATACTACAATTTTTTTGTGTGTGTGTCATATCTTAAGATACTTCATATGTAGGTATCATAGTAGTACCTAAACACCTCAGATCTTCAAAGTGAAGATCTTAGTTTCACAATGCTACAGTGATAAACTATAATCATTTTGACAGATAGGGGATAAGAAATACCAAATCTAAATAATTTTATCAAGGTAATATCAAAAACCCTGTTGCCAAGCAAGAACAAGAACTCAGTTCTCACTAATCTATGTTTATCATCACGATTGCTTGACTGTTACTGAATCTGCAGTTGAACTAGAGACTGTCTGAATGGGCTCACTTACAAGGTAGCTCTACCATCAGAGCTATAATACAAAACACTTTCAGGAAGTTCCATGTCTGCTTGGTATCTATGTCTACATTATCCCAAGCTGATCATACCACTCTCCATTCAAGACATTATGCTTTTCAGTGATGGGAAACCATCTCCAGTGTTTTCTCAGACACCAGTTCCCAGCCAGTGGGGAGGGAAAGGGAGGAACCAAGCTGGATCTAGGTATGCTGCTGGTACCCCTACTTCAGACTGTATCATGCTGGTGTTGTTCTGAGAAGGCAAAAGCTGAAACTCAAAAGATGGACCTCTGCCACTGCTATGTCCTCCAGTGACTTTTCCTTGGGGTATTGCCACTGGCTTGCACAGTGCTTGGATGAGAGGGATACTGCAAGGGAACCAAGACAAAGAAGTGGGATAGTTAAAGGAAAAGATCAGCAGGAGAAACAAGAAAACAAGAAAGATGGCTTGACACTCTCCTATACTTTTTTTTTTCTTCTTCTTTTAAGTGAAAACAATAGCAGGCACAATAACCTTTCGGAAAATATCTTGCTTTCAGTCATCTTGGTGCACATTCAGCTCATGATGTCTGTGATTCTCTAGAAATCTGTAAATGCTGATAAAAAATTAAGTGTATTTCTTGAAAAAAAAAAGTGTACATAACACATAAAGGACTGTTTTACACCTTGACATGACATATGTAGGACTTGTAAAATTGTAAATGACATTCAAAACCCTATTATTTGTACAGCAAAGACACTTAAGTGCAGTGAACTATTTTCTTATTCTTCACTTTTCCTCTCCTTTTCTTGTGATATTCCACATGTCTGAGCAATAGCTCTTCCTATACATACATATGCACCCCACAGTTGTTTTAACCATGTCCTACCTACAGATACACTCAAAATATACATCAACTTTAGGATCAGTAGAGTAACAGAATAGGAGAAAAAGAAAGGCATGATTTGACCCATTGACAGAGAAAGAAGATATCTTTTCCAAAAGAGCCCTTTCTGGCTTATTTGGGTATGCCAAATTTAAATGGCTAAAGACCTCTGAATGTACACTGGGAAAATGGAAAATCGTAGCCCCTTGCCAGAAGGAGATAAGGGAGACTATGAAATGTTAGACAAGAAAGAAATACATTTTAGCTAGGAGGGGGTCACTCTTCTTTCATAGACAAATGGCTATTATTAATTTTCTGCAGTTTACACTTCCTTCTCTGTCTGCAGAGTATTCACCTCTCCAGGTTACTGTTGTATAGTAGTAAATTCTTAAGGTTCTTCTATTAGATCACACAATGTCAGCTATCTTTATGGCATGTTCGAGCAATTCAACATCTCACTAAAAAAAACCCCAAAACAGTAATAGCAGATATTTTTATGTGGCCCTCAAGGTTAACACAAGAAAACGTGACCCTTTTCGTTCATTTCTAAAATGTGGGTTTGCTGAAGTGTGCATGGTGGCGATGTAAATTTTTAAACAGTGGCACTCTCAACAGTTATGCAGACTTCTGTAAATACAGTCCGTCTCAGAGGACTGTAATATTTGAACAGTATTTTCATTTGAACAGTGAAAGAGAAATTTCTGTTAATTTGTTGTGCTTAGGAGTACCTGCTCACATCTTCCATAAGAAACCAAGAAGCAAGCCTCACATCAACCATCTATCACACTGTGGGTGATCCCTGGAGAGGGAGTTATCTCTGAAATGAAAAAAATAGTATCTAGGCAGTATACACTTTTGGCTTCTCCTCCCTGCTCCTTGCCCCCCCACCAAGTCTGTGAAGGAGAGGAAAGAGTTAAGAAATATAACTCTTGAATACTCTTGAAATCAACTATCTGAAAACTATTGGAGGATGGAAACCAACACATATTTTTAGTACTTCAGTGCTTTAGGGATTCTAAGTTCTGTTGAATGTGTGAGGCACAACTTGGTTTGAACAACTCATATATGAAAATCACTTTGAAAATACTGTATGGGTTACAGTTTGCATCGAGTACAGAAGTATATGGTACTATAATTCTCCACATCTTAGAGAGAGCACGAGTTTAATTTATGGACAATACCTCTGATGTAGACTCTGAGTGCTCAATTTATCCCTGGCACTCTGAGTCAGCAGCAAGAAGTGGAAAATTAATGTAGATGGACAAGTTTCTTTTGGCTGCAAATCTAAGGAAGCACTGTTTATTCTATCATGAGCTTTTGCAGTTGTTCCTGGTCTTTTTATAGCAGAATATATAGGCTAAAAGCTGTAATAATGTTCAACAGAAGAAGAAACAAAAGAAGAGGAAAAGAGTGACGGTAGAAAAAGTAGGACTGTGATGTGATAAAGACAGGGAAGGGATATGGTAAATCTAGTAAGTGTCACTACTAAGTGAATGGCTAGTTGCAATCTTTAATTGCAATGCTGATGCTGCCAACATGCTGTGGGAAATGAAATAAGGCAATAGACATGGAAATAATTGTAACTGATATTAACACTGAATTCAACAAGATAAATAAAGTTGTCTTGGGGAGGGATAGTTCTGAAAAAAAAAAAGATACTTTAAATCATGGATCTGGTGATAAGGATTTGGGAGACCAGTACCACTAGAAAGGTAAAGGTAGAGGTAGAGTTGGAAGGGGCAGGAGAAAAATATTGCACTGGCAGTAAATGAATACTTACTAGGGTGCTGAATAGGTGACTTGGACTGATTTGGAAAACTGGAAGCCTTGAAGAAAAAATGAGAAAAACATGAAATGGGATAATAAGGTATGGGTTTACAAGAAGTAGATTAAGCTAGACTGAAATGACATCTTTCTTTCATAAGATAATTGGTTTCTGGAACAGAGAGATCTTAGAAGATCTAATCAATCTGGATCATTACATAACTCACCTTTTAATAAAGCACACAATAATTCCACATGGAGATTTGCTAGGAGAAACTGAGATAAATATAAAAAGCTTAAAGTGAGTACAGCTGACAGGAAGAAAAGAAATGGATAATGCTGAACCAAGAAGTCTTAATCTAAGTGTTCAAAGTAAAAGCATTAAAGAGTCATTTTCAAGATGCAAGTCATTTGATGTTGTGGTTAATAAACTTTACTCAAAAGGTAGAAATATTCTAATGAAATGTGTTCATTATTTGAAAATTGCAGGTACAGTTAATATGGAGCAGTAAAAGGATGTGACTGTGAGAGAGTTAATTTGCATTAGGATTAATTTGTAAATAGAATAGCATATAAAATTATAAAGTACAAAGAACTTTAATTATTAGAGACTAATAAATGAAAGCAAACAAAGGTCTTGTAATAAACTTAGAGCTTATCAATAGGGTGCTGATGGGAAGGAAGTGTATCTGAATGTATTCATCAATCACAGGATAATTTGTGTGCTACCATTGTAAAGTGACAGTGAAAAAAGCTAGTAAAAGACTGGGATGTATCAGGGGAGACATTTCCAGTGGAAGGAGGGAGAATATTAATGCCACTGTAGCAGGCTTGGATGAGACCTCATCTGGAATATTGTGTTCAATTCCTCATTCATAGTCAGGAGAGATGAATTTGAAAAAGTGCAAGAGACAGGCTCTTATGATTCTCAGGGGAAGGAAGAGTCTATTTCATGAAAGGATGCTGAAAGAGCTTAGAATTTTAGCAGAACAAAAGCAGAGAAGGGGTAAGATTGCTGTCTTTAAATACATCAGGATGGTAAAGTCAGAGACAGGAAGGAACTGTTTAATCTAAAGAATAGTTTTGGCTCAGGAACAAGTGGGAACAAACTGTCCAGGAATAAATTTAGGCTGTAAAGGAAATGAGGGTAAAATACTCTGTTTTTTAGGAAAACAATTTTAGGAAATAGGTTATATTGTGTTATATTATATTATAGCATTTTATAACATATTATATTACATGGTTACCTACTATAAGGATGTAATAGGAATTCTGTTCCAGTTCTCTGTTCATCTGTTATTTTCTGTCAATGTGTAAATGCTTGCATTTATAAATATTTAATTTGAAGTAAGACTAGCTCATTTGAGATTATTTAAACACAGATGCTAAATGCAGGCCAACTCTATGTATTTACACAGTAGTTAAAGTCCAGGATGTTGATGTGTAAATATACCTACCTCACTGAAATGAGGTAAATTGTGCTTTAGGAAAAATATATCTATGCATCCTACTTATAATATTTAAATAAAGCTGAGCATAGAACTGTTTACATTCTATTCACATGCTCAAAACAATTTTGTTGACTTAGCCAAAGCACATAAATAGACATTAATACTGACAAAAAGTGAGGCTAGAAATACATCTCTAATTCCATAATTTGTGTTTTATTCTATGAAGGAAAGAAAAAACCTCTTTGTCTCTTACCTCTTGGTTTGTTTGTGGGTTTTTTGTTTGATTTTTTTTTTCCCCTCCATAGGAGATGCTTTTTATGAGAAAATGGATTTGAGTGGGAATATGGCAGAGTCGTCTGTTATTCCAGTCTAGAAATTATACAGCCTACACAGAAGATAGTGTAGGAGAGCACGTGGTCAGATTTTGGGGCCAATAGCTGAAAGAATTGTGTGATGGTATTGATCACTCTCAAAAGAATATCCAGAGTATGGCATTGAAATAGGAAGAGTGTGAGTTATAGGGACCTTAATGACAAAGCAGATAGAGCAGAAAACAAACCAATGGAGGAAAAACATGTGCAAAGCCTTCAGAGGCTCAGAAGGTGGTCTTGTATACATTGTTTGGAAAGGCCTTAGGTGGAGGTGAAGTGATGATGGAAATTTTTCATGTTTCCAGTGAAAAAGCAATGAAATTCACAGCAATATGTGTTGAGAAGGGGCAGTTTGTGGTCTGCAACATCACAGGGGTTGAATTTTTGGGAAAATGTTCCCGAAAAGTTGACTGAGTTTGTGATTCCCTTTAAGCTAATTTTTTGTGATGCTTTAGCTGCTTATACACTCCACTGTTCCTTCGACAGGTGTGTTACATAGAAAGAGCATCCTCAGGAGGGTTCAGCATCAAACATTTGCACATTCTACCACCTGGTGAGCCGACCTGCTTTTTCTGAGTGCTATCACTCAAGAGAAACAGCAGAAAAGCAGATCAGTCTTCTTCTCCCTCTGCCCTTCAACTACCTTCTGATCTCCTACTGTTTATTCATGTCTCCTTTCCTCACTGTTTTGTTATAGTCAAACATTATATTAATTTGTCCTTTCAAAAGGATCATACTTCAGTTTACAATATATTTTTAGCAAGAACAGTTTACTTTGCCACTAGTTTTCAATATCATTAGATTTTACCACTTATAATACAATACTTAAGTCCTTGTTTCTGTAAAATGCAGCTGTAATTTACCATTTTTTGAGGTAGTGTAATTTTTACCATTTTTTTGAGATAGTGTAATTTTTCTGGGGATTTTGTTTCAACATTGTTTATGATTGCTCTCAGGCTGCCAGAATTACTATCAATAATGGATGGAAAAGCTACAACTATGGTTCTTAGGAAAAAAAAGTGTTAGGATAGACCACGGCGTTTTATTTTTCCAAGTGAAATTCAGACCTATTCACCATTTGCTGAAAAACTTTTTGCATGAATATGGATATATGTTCTTTGACAACCAGACATGAACATCTCAAAGAGTTCTCCAGCCAAGCCTTTTTTTTATTTAATCACAATTTTGTCACAGTGATTTTATTGAGGGTCCAGAATGGAATTCTATCAGTATGAGACAAGTCCTATTTTGCAAGTTTGATTAAGAATTGCATGTTAAAACAATTATTTTGAGTTTAGCTGTATGGTTTTTTCTTGTTTTCTTTTAACATGTCTAAAAGGGTGCAGGTTCAACACCATTAGACTTGTATTCCTTTCTTCCAAAGAAAACTCATGAGTGAAAAATGAAAATAATCCTCAAACTACAACTTGGATTTGAACCAATGTGGTAGTTTTCTTATGTGAGTCTGCCAATACTTTATATTAGCAGTAGGAAAGCTGTGACCTTCAATGAGATGGCAACTGAGAAATTTCTAAGAAATTCCCTTTCAGTACTGAATTGACTAAACATTTTGCTGCTACTGAACTACAAAGCTGATCTACTATTTTGGGGTGTACTGTAGGGACCAAGTACAGAGTGGTGGGTACCATGTGTCAAATGACTTTGAAACTGGAATAAGATAGTTTATTTTTTGAATTGCAGGTCTCTGCTTTCTTTCCTTGTGAGCAAAGAAATCTTTCAGGCATGGGTGGCAGAGAGGTCATTAATTTTCTCCAATACTGGTTTAATTTGAACCTCAGAATATAGAGGTAATGACCTGTGTTACACAGGAAATCTGTCTAGATGATCTACTCCTTTCTGTGGCAACTAATGTGCATGGAGGCAAAAAACATTCTCTGTATCTGATCTCCAATTCTTTCTCATCCAGTATG
Organism: Antrostomus carolinensis; assembly: GCF_000700745.2. NCBI lineage: Eukaryota > Metazoa > Chordata > Aves > Caprimulgiformes > Caprimulgidae > Antrostomus > Antrostomus carolinensis. The sequence continues at coordinate 33,048 of NW_010301358.1, read as the reverse complement.
CTCTCATCCAAGTTTTTTCTTAGCATTATTTTGGTTTTAAATACAAAGATGTGAGCAGAGTGGAGGAAATTGTCATGGCAGTAGCTGAATGCAATATGAAAATAACTCAAGAGATTTTACTGAAGCAATATATTTATAGGCCAGATATTTGTCTCTTTTCATAAAAGCTTTTATTTAGTCTCTGCAATGTCCTAACCATTATAATATAGAAAAAAAAAAAAATACAATTTTGAATCTGGATAAAATCTTACTTAACTAATTTAATCACAGATATTCTCCTTGATTTTCTGTTATTTTCTTAATTAATTCTTACACAGAATAGTTAGTATGCATTTGTACAATACATTCGGGGCCCATTACCTTCACAAAATTCATCAGTTTTAAATTAACCTCAATGTAGAATTCCACATGGGAAAATTAATATACTGTTAATGTCTCTGAAAGTTGTAAAACACTCAGAAAAACAAAAAATCACATGAAGCATCATGTTGGATAAAGAGGTTTTATTTTCCTTTCTGGTGTATGAACCAGAGCTCCCATTGCTTTATTTGTTTTAAGACCTGTTCCTGGGCTTTGTCACAAAGCCATTTGAAGAAGTTCTAGGACAACGCTTGCTGAAAGACTCTTTTTGGCACTGGTTTGTTAGAAAATCTACTTTGTGTAGAGAAATGGGGAGCTATATTCTCCTTTGAACAGCAACCTGATCATTTCTTTGTTCTGTGACTAGAGAAAAACAAATAAACTTTTACATGTTCAATTTTTACCATAGTGCTTTCATCAAAGTAACTACTGTCCAAGGTGGGATTGATTTCAGCTACTTCTAGATTTCTGCATATTAAATGTTCAGAGTGCATCTTAACTAGGCAACCTTTGCTCCCTTGTAGCACTGGAGAGAAACAGGCGTTTAAGGGACCGTTCATGTGACCTAATTTAGTTGTTTAATTTTGGATGAGGTGAATCAGACTATACATTTCATCAGTCATACTATTTCCTAAAGAGACTGCATCTCCTTTAGGTAATTGTACATGCCTATCTGTTTCCTCTGCAAATGACTTTTTAGAATATTTAATAAGAGATGGAGGAGAGGGAAGGACAGAAAGTTTACCTGCAAAGAATCAAGTACATCTTGTCAGCAATCTCTGAGGCTTCAAAACCACACTGTGATGCCTCATTACTTGCTTCTACTTTTACCAGTTAAGACTACTGAAATGATACTCAGCCAGCAGAACCTCTGGGCACCAGTGGAAGTCATCTGGAGAGAGTAATGGGAGCTGTACATAGGAGTACACAAAGGTTCCCCCGTATTGGTGGTACAATTACAGTCACAGACATCAGTAAACCACCTGCCACCAGCTACAGAGCACTTCTTAGAGCCCAGTGCTCACAAGAAGTAGGCCAAAAGCCACATGAATTATTAGAAATCATAGTATGACATTGGAAGAAAACAAGGGAATCAAAGGGTGCCACCACCGTTCTGCTTATAAGAAGTAATTTAGTAGGTGGAGATTCCCAGATTATTTTAGAGACAGGGTCATGCCTCATGCTAAACAGAAATGCTAGAAGAGCCCCATCCGTGTCCCCATTAAAGCCCCCTCAGTGACCAAGGGGAACTTTCCTTCTCGACCCCGAATCTAATGATCAGTTTAATCCCGACCACTCAAGCAAAAACAAGGCACACCACAGGAGCAGGCTAGAGGTGTTTCAGTACCACTGGTGATTTAAACATTACAAGCAGTAGAATGGGCATGAAATAAGCCAGAGAGCAAAACAATTACACCTGTAGTGTATCTTTCATTCATCTTTTCCTTGAATTTGTTCACTATTCTTTAGAAATGGTGCTCTTGAATTTTAGTGTCTGCCACAAAGTTCATTGTAACACACTAAATTTCTGTCTCTGAATCTTTTATTCTGCTTTTATTCTGTAGATTAGAAAAGCACTGGCTGAATTTAGGAAATCATGAGAGGTAGTCACTGAATGGTTTAGTCACCATTGTCTTGAATATACTGTACTTGATCTGTTAACAGTTCTCCTGTACGACTGCCTGATGTTCAGAAATATTTCCCTGGGATAGTCCAGGTGACGACATGTTGCCTCTTCAGTGCTGGGGGTAGACTACATGTACCCCTGAGATAGCTCTACCCATCAGGTACTATCCAGGGTAGGGAAAAGCACGTTACAGTCCACACAACAACTTACTAGGGAACATTTGTCTGTTATTGACAGTTCTGAGCCTATATCTTTTGTATAAAAAGCAGACAAACTTGCCAAGGAGGTAAAAAAATACCGCTGATGCTGAAATGAAATTTGTCATAGATAAATAAATTTTTTTTTTAGTTTTTGCACTATCCTATACATTGTGTTATTTTAATTGTGGCCATATCTTTCATGATTTTCAAAAAGTTAATTAGGGATTATGATAATTACTACATTTTACCTAATTTATGCTGTCATTTTCCATCCACAGTTCCTGGGTGTTTAATATATATAGATATACTCTTAGCACAGAAGATACCAATGTGGTGTGTTAGCATCCTTTGAAAGGGCACTCGGGTGAGACCGGTGAACTGACAACAGTTATCAGATAACAGAAAGGAAAGGTTTCTTTCCATTCCCTCATCCTTCTCTTCTCCATCTGTACTCACTGCCTGGCAGTATCTGGGTAGTCTTGGTCATGTTTTCCTCAGTAAAAAAATTCAACTCACCAGTCCAGCAGAAATCTCTCTCTTTGTTTCCCTTTTCTGCAGGATTAGAGGACACAATTTGCTCATTGAGTGGCAGGATGAGCACCAGAGCTGGCTCAGAGAAGTGGCCTTTCCGAGGTGGCAAACTATTAGACTGGTTCAATCTGTCTTGTCTGACTGCACCCTGCATCAGACCAAGCACCACATGGTAAAACACAATTCTGCACTGTGAAAAAGCTAAGTTAAACCTTTCCTATGGGATTTCTTTACCTCAATCTATCTTTGCTCCTATGATGCTGGCAAAGAGCTCTGTGTGATCTATGGCTGAGCCTCTGACTTTCTTTTTCCAAAGTCCAATTGTAATTCTGCAGAGAAAGAAATAACTCTTGCAGATTTTCAACTCTGGCAACGCTTACAATGTGGATTGGCTATTCTGCTGCTTTTAGCTCTTTATGCCTGTTATATTTGGGGCAAAATTCTGAAATACAGCATAAATTCTGGGTCCCAAATTGGCATACGTCTAGCACTCAGAGAGTTAGAATGGCTATTTTTTAAATTTTTAGTAGATACACATAACTTCTCTAGCCAGACTGGGGTGAGGGAAGAAGGTCAGAAAGGAATAAGAAGAGTGAGGGAAGCATGACTGCATTTCATTTGTGTGCAGTGAGAAAGTTTAAGTCAAATAAACCTACCGGGGGACACCATTGTTGAAAGTGTGATATTGAGCTTATAAAAGTGGTTTACCAAAAATAAGATGACAAAAGTGAAAGCATTTTTCTAAAGTATTCTTATGCTCAATAAAATCTACAGCAGTAGTTTAAGTGTTGAAAGAAACATGTAAAAGAATAAGGAATATTTTGTGCTTGGAAAGGCACTTGTTAAAGCTAGCTGTAGTAAGAGATAGCAGACATGGGAACCTATTATACATAAAACAATTTCTGAATGATTATGAGAGAGAGGGTCACAAAGACTAGGGAAGGATTAGAACCTGACAAGTTAATTTACAGTCTGGAAACCTTACTAAACACAAATTAGAAATGGTGATTACCCCTATGAAACTGGTTTGCAGGCTGCCAAAGACAGTGACTGTTAATGAGTGGCTCTAATCTGATGGACATATTTACTGAGAAGAATATTACTGAGATTTACCAGTTTGAGAACTGTGTCAATGCAGAAAAACTCTCACAAAGCTGTGAGATGGCCAAAAAAGCAATTCAGAGAATGAAAACTCTGCTAAATGAACAATCATGGTCAATATATGATATTGTGGCAGTGTAGAAATGTGTAATTATATGGATAGCCTTTCCCAGAATAGATGATTTATTTTTGCAAGTAAATTTGGACATATAGTTGATGTTTGACCTTACTGAGAATAACAGAATACTTATAGCTGGTATTTCAATGATAGTTACCAAACAGAAGACTTCTGGACCTGAAAATAGACATAGCAACAATAGGTGTCTTGAGTTTCAGAGCCCTGTTAAATTCTGATGACTTGACATGTTCTTTTCCTCTCTGTTTCATTGCTTCCTTTCCATGTCATCCATGAATTAATTCTAAGCAAGTATTTAAAATGTAGAACAGTTGAATTGCATTTTGAAACAATGTAATATACATAATTTACAAAAAGGTAACAAAAAAATCATTGGAAAATTTCTTAGAAAATTTAATTTATAATGATCTGCTTTGCTGGAGGGAGGATTCTGAAAAACAGAAAATAAGAAATTTTGCTTTCCCTGTCTTTCATTTAATGCACAACCTTGAGAAAGACTTTTTTCTACTTATTAGCAAATATAATTGTAGTGTCACAAGCTGTGCAACGCTAACTAATGTTACAAAGTATGCAGCCAACAACTTCAAAAGCCAAGGAATCATAGAATGGTTTGTGTTGGAAGGGACCTTCGAAGGTCGTCTACTCCAACACCCCTGCCATAAGCAGGAATATCTTCCACTAGATCAGGTTGCTCAGAGCCCAGTCCAACCTGACCTTGAATATCTCCAGGGATGGGGCTTCTACCACCTTTCTGGGCTACCTGTTCCAGTGTTTTAGCATCCACAGTGTAAAAAAAAAAAAAAATATTCCTTACATCTAGTCTAAACCTACCCTTTTTTAGTTTAAAACCATCACCCCTTGTCCTATTGCTACAGGCCCTGATAAAAAGTCTGTCCTCATCTTTCTTACAGACCCCCTTTAAGTATTGAAAGACCACAATAAGGTCTCCCTGGAGCCTTCTCTTCTCCAGGCTGAACAGCCCCAACCCTCTCAGCCTTTATTCATAGGAGAGATGCTCCATCCTTCTGACCAATTTGAGAACCTCCTCTGGACCTGCTCAAACAGGACTCTGAGGACTCCAGAAATGGACACAGTACTGCAGGTGGGGTCTCACCACAGCAGAGTAAAGGGGCAGAATCACCTCCCTCGGCCTGCTGGCCATGCTTCTTATCCTTAAAACTATCCTAAACAAGCCATACAAGTTTTGGGTTTTTTGGTTTTGTTTTTCTATAATTTTTGGAAAATCAAGTCATTCTGACCTTAGAGAGTATGGAAGATGCTGAGATTAGATTTTTTTAACATATATGTATCGGATATTTTAGTTTTAAACTTTTCAGCCTAAAATATCCTTCTCTCATGTGAATAACACCAGATTTTACTCAACTGATGAGGTCTACCCCAACAGCCTTCCCAGTTTCTTGCATTTGAGGGAGATATCTGATGCAGCATATATCTGCCTATGGAATAAAGACTGAATTACTTTAGTAATCAGGGTTATAACCCATAACTGAGTAGTATACAAGTTCCAAAAATAACTCTAGGAAACTGAAAAGTAGAATTAATTATAGTAGTTGTAGTCAAACTGATCATGGACTATATTTGGTGCTCAAGGCACCGGAAGGTGGTAGACCAGCAATAAGAGCAAGGTGAGATGGTCTCCTTCTCCAGGAGAATGTCGGGAACAGCTAGGTGTTACAGCTTATCACACCTCTCCTGGGCAACTAGCTAGCAACTCAGATCCTTCCAGTTTCTTCAGAGACTTTGACCCTGGTTTGTCACCCAGCTGTCATGCTGAAGATGCTGCTTCCATTTACTTCAGAGATGAATATTTCCCTGCACTTTGAAACTACCCCAGCCTTGGGGACCAGAGATCCACTAGCAGCACTGTCATAATTTCATATTCCTAGTTGCAGTCCCTAAGCCCCTAGCCCCTCTATCCCTCTGTGGAATGCTTATTAGCAGTGAGCAGCCTGTAAGGAGAAACATTTAGAGGTCTAAAATAGGTCAGAAAACCCATCCTTAAAAATGTGTGTACTTTTTATCCTTTTCCCCCTTTTCCTTCTTTTTTTTCATCTTGGAGTGACTCAGTGCAAAATCTACATTGTGGATATGTAAAAATAGGAGAGACAAGTCTTATCTCTTCTTTAAAAATTATTCTTGGATTGTAGATGACTTCAGTACAAGATAATGACAGAGAAATAGTGGGATATTTCATGCAGTTTGGTTTGGTTCAGGACAACCTAGCAATTGGCACCAAGTCATGCAAAAGTACCTTTAATACCTTTGCCATTTTTCTGAGGCAATTTTTCTTTTCTTTTTTTTAAGGGAATAATAGAGTCCCTGTAATGCCCAAATTTCACTTAGACCTTCAAGTGGAATTCATTAAATAATAATAATTAAAAAAAAAATCAAGGAAAGTTTTTATGTTTAATATGTGGTGATGATAAAAATGTTATTTTTAGCAAGAAATTTTATTTGTAAATATATGTGAGATTCAACTTATCATAATACAGTTTGACAGATACAGACATTCAAGTTATCTCTTCTTTCAGATATTCTTAGCAGAATTTACATTTTCTAAATCTACTCACATGATGTTATACACTCAAAAATCATTAACTGTCTCTGGAAGTGTATAAAATAAACTTTCTCTTGTAAGGACTGAACTAGTGATGCATCATATAGGAGGTCTGCAGTGCATCAACTTAAAAGATGTGAGTATGGTAGAAATTTATTTGAGCAATTCTTTCCCAATATAAGAAAAAAGATACGGTTCTCCTAGGAAAACATAGGATCAGACTTAGTAACTTAAATAATAATTTAGTAAATCAATTCATCTCAAAAGGCAAATTAGAATCAAAGAAATTTTATTAATTTCTTCAAAATTAAATATTTCAATTTCTTTAGTAACTGAAGCAACTGAGCTATGATTTAAAGTTGTGAATACCTTCTCTTTTCCTTCTTCAATGTGTTTTTATAGGTGTTTTGTCTACTTGCCTCTGCCAATTTATTTTTTTTAAATATAAATTTTCAGTATTTTAATCTTTCTTCGTTCTTCTCTGTTTTCAGAGGTTGCATTTGATAATTTCAGCACAGAGTTGTTTTGAAACTGAAGTCGGTGATAGAATTTTCTGCAATTTCAGTAAGACTAATATACAGATCACACTATGTAAATTTGGAACCTGATATTTCCATTATTTATGTAATTGCTGTATCTGTTTCTTCAGTGGAGTATGCATGACTAGAAAGTCTAGGAAGATGGTTTTTTTGGACCTGATTCTGAAAACATTTACACATTAGATAAAATTATCTCTTTTTTAATATATAAAAAAGAAAATGTTGAAACATTTATAATAAACAAACAGAAGACCAATCTTGAAGCTGCTTACTGAAACCAGTATTCTCTGGCTTAAAACAAATCTTTTATATAAAGTGCTCAGCAACCACTTTTGATACTAAATGAATGTGCGACAATTAACACCTGCTCCTGCATCACTTCTAAGAGGCTGTATTTATCTCTGTTTCCAAAACAACAGTTAATCTTCATGATTCCTGATACCATTTTTTTTACTTTCCTTCTCCACATCTGAACTGCATGAAAAATGGCAAAGCATCTTCATTGGTCATGAGGGGGAGGAAACCTCCATTTTAAAGACTGTAGGCTACATAAAAGAAGCAAATGACCATTGCTTATTCTGTGTGCATATGTCTGCCTTGGAAGATCCAACTTCTACCTAGTCACACAAAGCTGCACAACTGAAATACACACCAGCCAGATAAAGTATTTTCTTGGAGTATTGTAAATATTCAGCCTATCATGTTATGCTCATCTCTAAAGTTATCTCAGCCTCAGCTTCTTCCTGCCTTTTACTCTATTTCAGGCTGCATGCTGACTTCCTTATTTATACATTCTACTCACTAGCCAAGCCTATTAAAAATAAAAATAAAAAATTAAAATAAATTGTTACATTCCTTTTTGAGAAAAGCTTTGCTACCACTCTTGTGGATGAATGCATTTGTATAGAGAGTGAGAAAACAGGCAGTGGATGTGAAGGGAATCCACAACACCTGGTTCTCAGCCTTCCTTTCCCATTTTGCATTTTCCTGCCCGGAGCAGGATCAATATCATAATGCATTTCAATCACAGTGCATCAGGGTCCCTGGAAAAGCAGTGTTATGGATGATTAAATAACTGCAAAGTGAAATTCTCTTAAAAATATTTTCCACTGAGCTGGGAATAAAACAACCATAATAACAGGAATTGTTCTGATCAAATAGTTTAATTTTTTGAGATTGCACTAAGACAGCATGAAAGACACACTGATAAATTCCTTATTCCCTCACTCCAGTCTATATAGCTGACTAGTAAAAGCAAGACATGTCTATCTTAACAATAGATTATTATGGAGATCTTAAAACTGCACGTAGGTATTCATTTATGTGTTCCAAATAGTAAAATCCACACTATTCACTAGGTATTGCCTATAAAAAACAATTTGTGCTCCATCTGGGAAAGCTCTGTCTGCTGTCTTTTTCAAGCACTGTGGCTTCAAAGGTAGTTAGATTCTAGAATTAGAGGAAAAAAAATCTTCTGGGCAGTGAATTTCTTACCTAGGTAGAAAGGGTGAGGATTATTTGATGCTGTGATTTTTTTTGTTTATTCTTTGGATTTATTACATGAAAAGAATTTCTATAGGTTCTCTGAAGAGACCACAGGGGAAAGTTGGGGGAGCTGAGGGATAAGTATTTTGTACAGAGCTGAATGGAAGTGGTGCTGGAAGATGAAGGTAGGCCTAATTGATTTACTGAGATGACTGACGAGAGTAGAAACTGGGCTAGGGTTGAAGTCCAGCACTTTAAGTGTTTTTCTCAATCAAGTCTGGCACAACAAGAGGTAAATGAGGGAACTGGTGAGCTACATAGAGAAGGAGTGATTTAATGAAAGAGTAGGTAACAAGGGATAAGAGAGGGAGAACTTATTTTCCAACAGAGAAATGTTTTTCTGGTGTAGATTTTGTTGATAAAGAGAAAAGCATTTACTCACCCACAAAGGACAGTGCTGTGGCTAAATCTGCATACCACCTCTGCTAGCTAATACTGTATATTTAACAGGAATATTTTGAAAAAAACTGCTTTGATGTCAGACTTCATTACTTTGGTGGAAGGAACTAAAAAAACCCCACAAACAAAAACAAGCTACCATTGCTTTGCACACTGTTGATTTTTACATGGACATCACTTTTGGATCAGTAAATGTATTCTGTAGGTCAGTGGGTGATATTTTCTTCAATGTACATTCTGTGTACAATGATTAATATCTTGTAAAGCTAGTTGCAGGAATGGAAAGCTTTTGAAAGTGCTAACTACATGCAAATATTTCTTCTCTTTAGAGTTGCTTTTCATTTCTTTGACAATATAACCTGTGGTGTTGTAGGGACCCATTACTGACCTCATTCTTGTTCATATTGCATTGCCAGTGCTTCCACTGAGTACTGGAACAAATTTGCACAGGATCAAAACTAAGGCTTTTAGAAGTTCTATGTTTTGCATTCCTTCTGTGATGAAATATGCATAGATACACTGTCCTTAAACTTCAAATGAACTGCTATTTAAAACATTAAACACAGAAACTAAGATTAAGTTTATACCACTTTGTAATTTACATTGACATTTAACCTAATTTACAATGACTGCTGCTTAGTCCAGGTGGATACTAAACCACAGCTGTTCTTTAAACATTATTCTGTGTACCCTCCAGAGTCAGTTCTAATCTGTCTGACTTCCTTTCAAAGCACTAGCTCCCCTGTAAAAAAAAAAAAAAAACAAAACAAATAAAAAACCAACAACAAAAAACCCCCAAACTACAGTTAACCAGGCAGTTAGCTAAGAAGTTACATGGAATTATTCAGCTTTGATTTTCTTTCACTATGAAATATCACTCCGATAGAATATGTTGCTATCTTTAATTGGCAGTTACAGTTTGCAGAATTACTTATTTCATATATTTCTTGTGACATAAAAGATTATGATTTTTTTTTTTTTTTTCTCCTCCAGACTGCTCAGGTCATTCCTGTTGTCAAAATACCATAGAAAGGTATAGTAAGATTTCAATGCAATATGTGGTGAGCTTGTGGTAGAACTTCCTTTGATTTCAGTGGGCTTTAGATCACTCTAGGAGAAAGATAATAAGACCTTAGAAAGTTATTAATTATTTCAGTTTGTTATTAAAAAAAATATAAAAATTTTTCATTTTTCCTTTTAGCAGAACACTCTCTTGTTTTGATACTTTTCATTTCTTTCCAATTATCCATTCCAAGAATATCAGCAAACATAAGGAATTAATAGTTTAACATAAGGTATTAATATTTGATACTGTATACTCTAGAAACTTATAATCCAACAAGACTACTTAAATTGCTCTTAAGATATGTATGTGAGAGCTGATATGCTGAAAATATCGTAAAATTTTAACTCTTGTATTACCTTACCCTGAAGAATTCCTTTTGATAAACATTTTAATGCATTGAAAATGAGAAAGAAGCAATGTCCTATCCAAGTAGATGATTGTCAGCAACTAACCCATGTAAGGTGGGAAAGCACTCTACAAAAAGGATCAGATCCTCAAATGGCTTAAGAATTTTCTCCAGCAAAAAGTCCAATAGTATAAAAAGCTATATGCAATTTGTTCCCTCAGTTATGTGCAGACATGTGTGCTGTATAGACACCTATATAAGCATAAATGTACACATAATAATACTATGTTAGGATTACAGTAGTCAAGTTTACTGATATGTAGTCAAGTTCAAGAGATATATGCACACAGAATAATGGATGTGCACCATTTATGTTGCTCAGGAAGAATATGGGTAGAACAACCAAGATGTTGGTGGAAAATGCTGAGGACACTTTCCTCACTTGAATTCTTCAAAGCTAGTAGGAGTTAAGCTCCCTGTGGGTGTGTATACAGGGAAACTCCGAAGTCCTCCCCACCTTTCAACTTACATAAAAAACCCCCCAAATTCATCCTTGCAAAAGCATAACATTGTACATGAAAACAACTCATGGAACAATATTTTCTTTCGTTATATTTTTCTTATATAAGCAAATGACCACAGTTTTAGATATGGCTTTCAAATTTGACAGCTAATGTTCAGTTCCCCAATTTGAGACATCCAAATCCACTTCCTAAATGACATCTTACTTTCATAGCAAGGAAGTGTATGTGTGCAAGATGGAAGCAAGGAATGGAAAAGAAGTGCACCTTATAAAAAATGTTTTTTTGTCTTATGACTGCAGTTATTCCTGTGATAGCTCTTTTAATTATGCAGTACCAGTAAGAGTGGTCCTAAAAATTTCTGAGGAAGGAAAATTATATGAAACCAGTGATATATTTTGGACAATATCTTATCCTTGTGAGGTGACAGCCTCTGGTTGCATTTTTTTTTTTTTTTTCATGTGAAAAATTGCTTCAGTAGCATAGTCCTTAAAATATAAGGTAGCCACTGATGATAATTAGGAAGAGGAAAATAAATTATTCAGAACAAATGTTGCTTGGTTAAAGACAGTTTTGTGTCCCAGTGTTTTTCCAAAGGCTGAATATTAGAGGTCATTTTTTTCTGACTGACAGATAAAGAATTTATGTATTTGATTCTGAAATAGAAGTACAGTAAGACTGTTATCTTCTTACAGATCAGGGGAAAAAAAGGGTTAACGATATATCCTTGATACTTTAAAAAAGGGAAAAAAACCTAGATCTTGAGTTTACAAAAAAGAAACAGGTAGAAGTTGACTTATTTGGGTAGCTTATTTCAGAGTAAGTGTTTCTAATAATTGTAAAGATAGAAGTCATATATAGACAGGAGAGAGATAGAAATAAAGTTAAATGAATGATTCTGAAGTTGTACTGAATAAAATGCTATTACCAATCATTTTAAAGTCAATCCTTCAGGATAGTAGCGCCCAATGGCATCATAATCTGTTGATTTTTTTGTTTAAAATTTAATTTGTACTGAGGAACAAAACAGGTCTTTCAGTCATCTTGTATTAGGAATACAAACAATTAACAGAATGAACAATTAACATTATATTCCATCATAAATGGAGAAATAAGTGGATAAATGAGATTTTGCAAAGCAGACTCACATATCACACAATCATAGAATGGCTGAGGCACATCTAGAGAATATCTAGTCTAGTCCCTGTTCAAAGGGTTATCTAGAGCAGGTTTGTCACAGCCATGTCCAGTTGTGTTTTGAATGTCACCTCGGACAGAGATGCCACAAGCTCTTGGGGCAGCCTGACCTGAGTATTCAACCACTCTCACAGTAAAAAAGTTTTTTCTTATACTTAAATTAAATTTTCTATACAGCAATCTGTGAATGTAATTTTGGTTTTGAATTCTCACAATGAAAGGGAAAAAAATTTATTTACAAAAGTTCTCCTTTTTTGAGGGGAACAGGGTCTCTGGAGCACAGGGTCTGAGGAAGCACTGAGGTACCATGCCTGGCTTGCCCCTGTTTTACTATGGGTTGTAAAAATCTAAAGAAAGGGATCAAACTCTCTACTGTTATCTGGAAGCATTATCAGCTCTTGTGAAATAGAAAGCCCTTCAAGAAGAGCACAAAGAAGGCCCCTAAAGGAGCCGTTTCACTTCTTAGATGAAGCAGCTTGAAGCACCAATGAGTATGGCAGTTTTCCATATGAGTAGCTTGAGCTACATTGAGCAAATGAAATATGGAATTCATAATGATATGGCATAATGCCACAAATTAAACTGTCTTCAGAGAGTCAATTTTCAGGCTGTGACTTGCTTTCTTGAGCAATGAATTTGATTTTTGAGACTGAGGTAACTCACCTCACCTAAAACACGGTGTAAAAAACCACTTCACTGACTTAATCCTGCAAATAATAATAGGAATTGATATAGTAGTATGAGTGAATTCATCACTTCATGGATAAGTATCTGAGAAAAGTGTCATCTCAACACTGCTTGTTGCCTGAACAGATAATTAAGAGAGAAGGGACTGGAAAGATAATTAAAAATTTAAGTGGATAGAGCATTTAAAATCAACACATGTTCTACTCTACTTTTTTATTTATTTTAAAGTTGTCTGCTCATCCTTTATTACTCTAGCTGTGTAGGAAGAAATTTGGGATGTATAGACTGTTTT
>NW_010301358.1:4378-19895 GCF_000700745.2 Antrostomus carolinensis | reverse complement strand
GAGCCAGGGGCATTAAATAAATCAGCAAGCACATCCAAAAGGAGAACTGGGTAAACAACTTCCAATGAACGTTTCTTTCCAGATGGAAAGGAGTTTTTTCCCACTTCTATACAAGTGCAAATGAAATATGCCTGGATTTATATTCAAAGATTACTGAGTTTTTGTCTAAAAAGAAAAAGCCCAAATTTGGTACTTGTTTTTCAATGACAAGTTGAACTATTACATTGTAAACTTCATTGAAAAAAGTGTTTTTTTCTTCCAGTCTCCTTTAAAATTAACCATAATAATGTTCTTCTTTTCTGCCAAGCTCTACTTATGAATGTAGTGGGCAATACCAGAGAAGAAGCTGAAAGCAGGAAAAAGGTGTGTAGTCATAAGGATAATAGGCTGGGCTAAGGAGAGTGATATGGCATTATAGTCTGGATCTCAGTTGTGCAAACCTATGAAGAAAGTCATAGAAGTATGTGGGATCAGAATAGTGTCTTAAAGGGAATATTTAAGCATAATAATAATTGAAAAGCTGGTATAAATTTGAAAAAAAATAAATCGAGTGTGTTTAAGAGAAGCTTGATAAGAGCCTGGAGAGAGAATACTAAATGGAATAAAATGGAAAATGGTCAACTTCTGGAGGTAAATAAATGCTGTAAATGCAGGTTAGATATTAGATGACAGGCTAATTGTGAGTTACCTCAAATTGATCAAACTAGGACTGCTTGGGGCATTTGGTAGAATCACAGTCATTCATCCCCATGGCCCTTCATGTAACCAGCAGGGATGACAGTAGCCATGAAGGCAGGTCAACCTGTATTAAGGCACAATTTAGCAATCTCAGCCCATGTTTCCGCTGAACAAGTACAGTCTGATTAGAAGTTCATTACTGTGGTACACCCTTCATTCCATCTACTTCATTACACTTACAGTTTCTGTCCTTTGTAAGCTATATGATGTAGAGTATTCCAACATGCTGCTATCATCTCACCTCTTATTACATTGCAGACATTACCTAATAGGTAAATATAAATAATTCAGCAAACAGGTAATTAACCAATAAACTAGGAAGTATGATAAATAGCTATGGAAATAATTTAAGGTATAAAGAATGTGGCAGTGGACATAACAGTAAAAAGGTAATGTCAGGCCCAGAGGTAGAGACAGATAACAGCAGAAAAGTAACAGGACAGGTCACTGGACAATAATTTCTCCTAGGAGAGGTATCTTTAAGGAAGTAGTGTCTGTGAATAAACCAGAATTTGCTATCATGTTCAGAATCAGGCAAATTGTTGTGACATAGCTCCAAATAATCCTTAGCTTTTTTTTTTTCTCCCCCTAAAAAGGGATTTTTAAAGTCCCAGGTTAACTGACAGCATTGTTTTAATAAAGATTGTCAGAAGATCTTTTTAAGAATTCACACATAAACCTCCAACAGTCTCCATTTCTCTGAGAGGAATGATGAGAAGGACCTGTACAACCTTTGCTGCAAAAACAATTCTACAGTTCATCTGGGTACTATTGCACAAGATCCCTATCCAGGCAAAATTTTTAATTGTGCCAATAGTCTGTTATGGCAGTCTGAGAGCAGCAACTTGTTTCATAGCACAAGAAGCAATCAGTTTCATTGTTTTCAAAAGACTTTTAATCTAGAAAGAGAGCTAGGATGAAGCAGAGGTCTTTGTATACGTTAAAAATGACAGCCTAAATGAAAGGATAGCTCCTAAGTCCTGTTGGTACTTTAGAACTTGAAAGTATTTATTTATTTATTTATTTATTTTTAATACTATGTGCATTTGCATTAAGGGTGTGAAGAAAATGTGTACTTTCAGCTTCTCCAGACAATGTCTTCTACTACATGCAGATTACATGTGTAGACTGCCATAGCCAGTTTTTTATAATTGGAACTTAATATTATTTTTAAAGGGAAGTAGAATTTGTGAATTATTTGTTTTAATTTATTGACCGATAGGGTTGAGCTATATATCATATTCCACAGTATCCAGATCAGGCTTACCAAAACCTGTGGAATCTTTTAAAGACAAATACATCTTGTGGGAAAATTAAATAGTGGCCAAATCACACTACCTTTCAATATTTATCTCTTACTGTGGAAAAATTACTTTTTTTCTCCTTTTCTTTTCTTGTTTTAATTTCCAAAGATAAGGCAGGAAACAAAAGTTTTAAAAGCTAAATGGAATGAGACAAAAAAAATTGGTTGTTTTGACTTTCTCACTGGAAAAAGTTGGAAAGCAGGAAAATGAAATAAAAAAGAGTGGAAGTATAGAGAAAAAAAGAGAAACACCTCACTGCTTTAATTTCTTTCTTAATTAGAAGGATATGTAAACCTTTTCTAAGCATAAAGTGTGAATACATAGTTTTACCCTCATAAGCTCCACCTTTTTACTTCTTATTAAAAAAAAAAATTGAACAAAGTGAAAATTCTAAATGGTATTCTTGGATATACTTTCCTTTAAAAGATGACAAGAAAAAAGTCTCAAATTCCACTAAATAGTTTTATGAGGAAATAAAAAACCCCACTGTAGTAGTTTAACATGTCTGGCAGTTAAACACCACACAGCCGCTCCCTCAGCCCACCTTCTATCCCTCCTCAGGGAACAGAGTAAAGTTAAGGAGACTCTTAGGATGAGATAAGAAAAGTTTAATAATTGGAATAAAATAAACTTATAATAATAATTATATTGATAATAATAATATACATATAAATGAGTGATGCACAATACAATTGCTCACCATCCGCTGATAGTGACCCTGGAGGAGTGAAAAGGAAGCCCGAACCTGAAACCACAATCCTGGAAGAGCAAGGTCCTCTTACTGCTCCAGATCTCCTTTATTTTAAGAACATGACGTTATATGATATGGAATATCCCACTGGCATATTGAAATGCCAGTCTGGGTCTTCTGATTTACTATGCCTTCCCCCCCATTTCCCCCTGCCAGTTTCTCCTGTGTCTGCAGATTAGCAAACCATGGGGAGTTGGGAAGTGCGGCAGATGAAGAAATGACCAGCACTGAGATGTCTTCAGGCATCAGGCATCAGCACTTTATTGAAGCTTTGCACTGCTTATATATCCTTTTTTCCTCCAGCACGCCCCAAGCACGCAGCACTCTTACTTTTGATTTGTTACCCCTTACCACACACGTGCCTAAACAAATGACATGATTGGATAAATCCACCTGTTCACGAGCCGTTCTTTTACTTCTGACTAGTTACTAATTACAGCACAGAAAACATCCTTATCTTGTCTCATACACATTCTTTCTTGCTTTTCCACTTTGTTTTACTTTTCACTCAAGGTCAGGAATTAATTGCTCAAGGCTGAGGCCACCTGTAGCTTCGGCTCTTAAAGCACCAACAGGGAAGTCCTTAGGTTTTTTTTTATTCCCAGCAACAACCACAGAGATCAGTATATTATCAACATTCTTCTCATACCAAATCACATGCTGAAACAAAAACGCATTGCTATTTTAGCTATTCTAGCTACTAAGAAGAAACTTAACTGTATCCCAGCTGAAACTGGGACATTCACAAAAAGCTGATAACTAGAAATAACAATACAAATTCCGGAGAAAAAGAGTTGATATTAACGAATATTGAAGAACAGCATTTGTAACAACTATTTTTTTTTTCTGTTTGGTCTTCATTTCTAGCACAGAAGCAAATGATGTTAACAATGTAAGTACAACCTGATGAATAAATGGAAGGTGAAGTAAAGCCAGGAAAATCTCAATCTATAGTGAATGCAGACTTCAAGTTCACCTTAAGGTCACACAGACATAAGATGAAAAAGCACACTGCACAGACACATAATGCTGCCTTTACCCTTTCTGTTAATATTCTGATGGTTTGGGGATAAAGCCTGGCAGATATTTTTCAGGATGAATGGTTTTTGGATTTTGATTTCAAGAAAGTGCCCTTTTGGGAGTCCACACTAGAGCAAATTAATGGAAGATGTTTGAAGATGTTAAAGCATTCTATGTATGCTTTCAGGTCAGTTGCAAATTTCCTCAGTCAAAACCTCAGTACATGTGTACAGTTTACATTTTAATTCCATTGGGAGAATTTGTAATTTCCTGCAAAGCTATTTATCATCTAATCAGAACCTTTCAAGATTAATTTAAAAATATTTAAGGTCTTGGACTTATTTTTTCTGAAATAAATCAGTCATTTACTGTACTATGTCTAGGTCTTGAAGTTATAAAGACATTCGGTGTTAACATATATGGATATGTTGTACACTATGATAATTCAAAGAATGTATGCATATTCTAGAGATCCTTTATATCCAAATACTTCACGTATAGACATAAGGCATCCCTTTAAACCATTGCTTTAAATATTAGTCTATTATTCTCATGTGCTTGTAAATCTGATATTGTGAAAATATTGTTTCCAGAGATATCCTGGGTTGTATCTCTCTCATCCAGCTTCATATGTCTGCATTTTGTAAGTGTACATACTAGCTAGTAACCCAATGCTCTCTTCAAGGTCAATAGAGAGCAATATCCAATGATTCATCTGACCTATTTTAATCATCTATTTTAGGATGAGATGACTCATGCTTTGAAAGTGCCAATTTTACTCCACTCACTGTGAAAAAGTCTTGACAACTAGCTGACATGAAAATATCTGTACTGCTGATGTCTATATTTGTGATCTCATGAATGCTATTCCATGTGTCTTAAAGACCTCTTTTATTTCCCCATCCTTTATTTATGAAAATTCTAGTCGTCCAATCAGTGAGTCAAAACAGAATTGTATGGCACTGCTGTATATGCATATACCACAACTATCAACTAGTTACTAGCATATTTTAAACAATTTGTGAAAGACATTCACTCGATGGGCTAGATTCTGCAAGTCATCTTTCAGAGGGAAGGAGCTTCAGAAACAATTACTCTATCACTTAGTTAACAGAAATTTAGTTCGGGATAAAGTATTTTGGTAAGAGATATGATTAGTACTAATATGTACTACATGTCCCTCCCTTTCATACGAATGGATGCAGTTATGTTGTTGCATTATGTAAACAAAGTTGTTTGACAACTTGTAAAAAAATGCAATCATTAAACATTATGACAATTGGTTACACACAGTAAAGAGGTGTAACACTGCAGATGAACTGGCCTACTTCAGTATCCTCCCTCCTGTGTTTAATTATTGTGACCTTTAGTAGAATATCGCTTATCTTTTTGGAGATTACTAGAGAGATTAATATTCATCAAGCACGCGGGAAATTAGTGCAAAGATTTTTAAACCTAACTTCTTACTCTGTCCATCAAAATCATGGTTATGTTTCAGTTATTATTTAAACAAAACTCCCTCTAATGAGGTATCCCTGCTGTTGCTGTATTTTGGCTTTGATCAGATTATTAAAAAAATCCCACATTTTGATGATTACAGGTAACTGTTGCAACCTGAATATCAAAACTCAGTAACAACTGAAACTCATTTTTGTATTTTTTGAAGCATAATCCCAATATTTAAGTGTTAATCTCTACTGAAACATGTATGATCATATGAGTACAGAGTTTGTGAAAACAGTTATCGTCTTAGGCTTCACTGCAAGTGTAACCAACCAAATTGATGATAGCTGCCAATTTTGCAGGGATTTAGATATATGATATAGCATTATAACAAACAAAAATTAATTTCAGGAATAAGTAAGTTTCCTTCTGTACCTTATTGTTCATTTTACAGGACTAATAGGTTAGTTACATGAATGATTAAGAAAATACGTATTTATTAATATTTTTGTATAGATAAATTTTGTTTTTACGGGAACTATCAATGCCTCAAATCAGTAAGCAATAAGGCTAGCAGTATGGATGAAAGGCGTCTGGCCCTTCAGCCTGTGTCTTGGTGCGTGTAGATGCTGCTAAGTGTTCTGTCTTCAAAAGCGTTGCTTTCTACAAGCTGAGTTTCAATTGGTCAGCTGAATTTCACTGTATGTTTCTTTATGAGGTGCCTTGCAATTCCTGCCTCTGATTGTCTTAAATTAGGAAGTTAAATGCTTCACTAGATTTCCTGTATTCTTGGAAGAAGGCTGAAGAAAGGATTATCAAGAGTAGCTTCATCTTGCTGTAGGATGGATTTGGACACAGCCTTTCATGCGCTTCTTCTCGCAGTAGGATGGAGTTGGATATAGTCTTTCATGTGCTAGTCTGTTACTGGATTTGTAATCTAGTTATTTGCTTTCATTGCATGCAAAGAGCTTTTAAGCACTGTAAACACATATTTGTTTTCTTGTTTTCAGAGCTGGGTCTGTGAAACTGTCTAGGATTCTCCTTTTTTGAGTTTTTTAGTCATGGCTCAATCCTGCAAGGAGCTGGGAAACTCTCAAGAAATGCTGAGTGTGTTCAAGGTCTATAAAAATCAGTGGAACTGGAGGTCACTCACTGGATTATGATATCACAGTCCCTCAGTGAGTCATGCACTTTAAATTTAAATCAGATACATTTGTGAAACTTAATATCCTCTGCTTTGTTTTAATAGCTTTGGATGTACACAGATAATGCTGAACATATAAAATATAGAGTCTGCATTATTTATCTTGATTTGCAGCCTGTAAATATTAAATCCCATGTTCTGTTATTCTTATTATGACTGTGTAACAGCTTAATTGAATTCAGCAGTCACAAGATACAAGAAATTTAAGGGTAGCAAAGCTACATTATTAAGTTCTTTGTAATGACGAGTTAAAGAATTTTTCAACACAAAAACACTGCTACTTAGAAAGAAATGTAAATATGTCTAAGAACTTACTTAATATCTAATTTCTGATGTTATTCACAGCTTTAATTGCATTCCATTTTTTAATTAATTTTAGAAGGAATACTCGTAGGGATATCTATTTATTAATGAATTTGAAGATGTATAACTTTTCCTTGAGTAAACAGCACAGAATTTTTGAAAAAAAAAACCCAACCCAAACCCAAAAACATAATCGGCACAGTTATAAATAACAGCATGTCAGAATTAAAATAAAATGTGATTTATAGCTATATAAAGATGTGGTTTATTTTTTTAGAGAATATGTTCTCTGAAACATTAACAAAGATAGGTGTCTGTAAAAGTCACTAAAATTTTATCTGTCAACAGTTTTCAAGCTGAGGAATATGTTGCATATTTATTCTCTGTAATTTGTTAGGATGCATTCGGAATGTCAGAGGTTTGAAATTAAAACAAGTCAATTATTGTAGCAGAAGCAGTGCTAAGTTTGAAAAGAAAACTTAGTTGTGCAAAGGAAGCAGTAGGGCATAGTTGCTCCCTTTCAAGAAGAAAAGAATGAAAGTGTCTGTTAATTCAAGTAGTGCACACTTAAAATATATGGACACATAAGTAAATATAAATACACATACATGCATGACTATGTTTATTTCAGACACCATTAACTTTCATAGAATCATAGAATCACAGAATGGTTTGGGTTGGAAGGGACCTTAAAGATCATCTAGTTCCACCCCCCCTGCCATCAGCTGGGAAACCTTCCACTAGACCAGGTTGCTCAAAGCCTCATCCAACCTGGCCTTGAACACTTCAAAGGAGGGGACATCCACAACTTCTCTGGGCAACCTGTTCCAGTGACTCACCACCTTCAAAATGAAGAATTTCTACCTAATATTTAATCTAAACCTACCCTCTTTCAGTTGAAAGCCATTACCCCTTGTTCTATCACTACCTGCCTTTGTAAAAAGTCCCTTCCCAGCTTTCTTGTAGGCCCCCTTCAGTCATTGGAAGGCCCCAACTGTCTCAGCCTGTCCTTGTAGGAGAGGTGCTCCAGCCCTCAGATCATCCTCGTGGCCTCCTCTGGACTAGTTCTAACTGGTCCTTGTCTTTCTTGTGTTGGGAGCTCCAGAACTGGATGTAGTACTCCAGGTGGGGCCTAACAAAAGCAGAGTAGAGGGGGGTAATCACCACCCTCCACCTGCTGACCACGCTTCTCTTGATGCAGCCCAATATGCAGTTGGCCTTTTGGGCTGCAAGTGCACATTGCTGGCTAATGTTGAGCTTCTCGTCCAGCACCACCCCGAGTCCTTCTCTTCAGAGCTGGTCTCAATCCATGCATTACCCAGCCTGTATTTATGTTTGGGATTGACCCGACCCAGGTCCAGGACCTTGCATTTGGCCTTGTTGAACTTCATGAGGTTAGCACAGGCCCACCTCGCAAGCCTGTCAAGGTCCCACTGGATTACAGCCTGTCCCTCCAGTGTGTCAACCGCACCACTCAGCTTGGTGTGATGGGCAAACTTGCTACGAGTGCACTCAATCCCACTGTCCATGTCTCTGATAAAGATGTTGAACAGCACCAGCCCCAATACTGACCGACCCCTGAGGGACTCCACCCATCACCAGTCTCCGCTTGGACATCGAGCTATTGACCACAACACTTTGAGTGCGACCATCCAGCAAATTCCTTATCCACCGAGTGGTCCATCCATCAAACCCACATGTCTTCAACTTAAGACAAGGGTGTCATGTGGGACAGTGTCAAACGCCTTGCACAAGTCCAGGTAGATGACTTCAGCTGCTTTAGCCTTATCCACCAATGTTGTAACCCCATCATAAAAGGCCATCAGATTGGTCAGGCACGATTTTCCCTTGGTGAAGCCATGCTGGTTGTCACCAGTCACCTTGTCACTCTCCATGTGCCTTAGCATAGTTTCAAGGAGTATCTGCTCCATGATCTTGCCTGGCACAGAGGTGAGACTGACCGGCCTGTAGTTCCCCAGGTCTTCCTTATTTTGCTTTTTAAAAATGGCAGTTATGTTCCCGTTTTTCCAGTTTGGGGGAACTTCAGCAGACTGCCAGGACTTCTCAAATATGATAGATAGTGGCTTTGTAACTTCATCTTCCAGTTCCCTCAGGACCTGTGGATGCATCTCATCGGGTCCCATGGACTTGTGCACCTTCAAGTTCCTTAGGTGGTCCTGAACCTGATCCTCTCCTACAGTGGGCAGTTCTTCATTCTCCTAGGCTCTTTCTTGGTTTTCTAGGACTTGGGCAGTGTGGCACGAGCCCTTGCCGGTGAAGACTGAGGCAAAAAAGTCATTGAGCACCTCGGCCTTCTCACTGTCCAGGGTGACCAGGTTGATCCAGGTGACCCAGGTGACTTTATTGATGATCATGTGGTTATTTAGTGAGAGGGAATTTCAATCATATCTCCAAGCAGAAAGTGAGAGAGCAGAAGGTAAAGTTAGGTTCAAAAATATGGCTGAAAATCAAATATGTATTTTCCCTAGAAATAATAAGCCCTGAAAAGCATCTTGAAGAACCCTAAACAAATGACATTTAAAGAAGACCTACATGCAGATGACTGTATTGGCATACACTGAAGCTGCAAGACTAAGAACCCCAAACTGTACGAAATGATGATAGTTTTGGTTTAATGACAATATTTGAGATTATTATCTAAAAGAGGTGATTAATAACATCTCAAATTACTTTTGCATAATTACATTAATATTTTATTAGTACTGCTATAGCAAAGTAAAAGAGTCTGCATGTAAATGGGACTAAGGCTCTTTGCTCATGTTTTCTTTTAATTTGATAAAAGTCACTTAGCCTGTCTCTTTTCTCTTTAACACAGTCCTTAAAAAAGCACATTCTTTTCTCCTGTTGTTAATTATTTCCTCCTTATGCAGCCATGATTATTTCCACATTCTTATCAACTCTGAGATTTTAAACGTGATCTAACAGATTTGTTTTTTAGAGGTGCTGAGAGCAGCCATTGTCAACTGTGTTGTTAATGCTCCAAAATGTCTGAAACATGATGCTCTGACAAATCTATCCCTTGCAATTTAGTACAGACTGAAATCAAACACAGAAGCAACAGTAGAATAACTAGACATCTATAAATGTAGCTCCTTGCCCTTTGGACAGATTTGCATTCACCCATGCAAATTCCTGGAAACCCAGTTGACTTTTATACAGATGAAGCATCCAATTGCAAAACTGGGTCCCTTGAGAAATGTTCATCACATTCTCTAGTAGAATAGAATGCAACATCTATGGTGTTTCAAAAATATAACTTTGTTTGAAAAATAGAATTTAGTTAAGACCCACTAGAGTTAACTATTTGACTAAATAATTATAGAATATAATACCATTCTTTTTCCATAATGCTGTCACTACAATATATCAAATTGACATACTGATATCTGTCTTTTTGATCACTCATATTTCAATCAATTAAAAAAGTCAAAGTTTAATAAAAATCTGCATCAATATTTTAGAGCAACACAAAATCACAGAATCACAGAATGTTAGGGATTGGAAGGGACCTCAAAAGATCATCTAGTCCAATCCCCCTGCCGGAGCAGGAACATAAATAAGATCACACAGGAAGGCGTCCAGGGAGGTCTTGAATGTCTCCAGAGAAGGAGACTCCACACCCTCCCTGGGCAGCCTGTTCTAGTGCTCTGTTGCCCTCACCGTGAAGAAGTTTCTTCTCAAGTTTAAGTGGGACCTCCTGTGTTCCAGCTTACACCCATTGCCCCTTGTCCTACCATTGGGCATCACTGAGAAGAGCCTGGCTCCATCCTCATGACATTCGCCCTTTACATATTTATAAACATTAATTAGGTCACCCCTCAGTCTCCTCTTCTCCAAGCTAAAGAGACCCAGCTCCCTCAGCCTTTCCTCATAAGGGAGATGCTCCACTCCCTTAATCATCTTGGTGGCTCTGTGCTGGACTCTCTCAAGCAGTTCCCTGTCCTTCTTGAACTGTGGGACCCTACAGACTGTAGCTGATTGCTTTTCTCTATTTTTTGCTTATGGCTATCCAAAAATGCAAGAGAATATTTATTGTCTAACACTGTCACTATTTTGGTACTACATACATACTGTACCACATATATGGGAATTATTCTGTCCTCTTGATCAACTTTGTTTCTTTTCTATTAAAAAAGTATTAAATTTTTTTTACTAACCTCAGTCTTCTCTCAAACAGTAATTTCAATCTTTATAGGCTTCTCTAAGGAAAAAAATTATTACTTAATTATCTTGATAATTTACTACATTGATTTTCTATTAATAAAGTAACAAAATCAGCAAAATACTATGCAGAAGATTGCTAGACTAGAATTATTACCATATTAACCAAATATAGCAAATTGTTAAGCAATTAAGTCACTCAGACATATTCGTTAGAAGAGATTCTGTTGGTAAGTGTAGCACAGGAAAAACAAAGAAAACATATTATTCAACCTAACTATAAAATTAAATGGGCTTTGTTTTCCTCAGCTTATAAGATAGTATCCCCAAATATAGTCTGATTTCTTTAATAGACTCACTGTTCTTTACATTTTGGCAACTATCATAAAACATCTTGCTAGAATTTGCATTTTAATCTACTTTAAATAGCTTGCCTGTTTAGGGTCCAGCTCTGCTTCTGTGGCTTCTTCATGGCATTTTAATGGATGAAAAGCAAACAGCTAAGACCAAGCATGATAAATCAGTTATTCCTCATTTCTGTTGCCTAAAGGCAACAAGTCCTTGCTAAGAGACTTTTGGAAAGAAGTCAGTCCTCTTATTTCTTACTCCATACAACTGGTAGTTTGACCCCAACTCCATGCCCTAGAGCTTCATACCAAAGCATCGGAGCATTTAGAGCACTTACAAAGTTTTTTCCTTCCTCATGAACAATAGTCAACATCTGTTAGGGTTTCTATCTGTAGAAACTAGGTGTTGTACTATGCTTGCAGGATGATGCTGATCTCTCAAAATGAAAATTAAGTGCTCATAAAACCAGCTATCCCATCCCTGAAAACAGTAAAATGTCCCTTGGATATCAAAACTGCTCAATGTTGTTGATCATTCCATATTGCTGACATGTCTACTGATTATTCAAGAGGACACAGAGCAGTTTGATGACCTCTGCCTTCCTCTATGTATGATACTTGGTTTCTCTCTTGATCTTTTTCAAGCTGATTAAAATTATGGCCCCATGAGTCTTTTATGAATAGAATACATTATGTCAAGGTTAAATGTGAACAGTTGCTTTATGTTGGCAAAAAAACCCAGAGGGAAATGTTCTATCCACGGAAGCGAGCCCTGTATAGGCCCTATACAAGGGATGTAGAATGTATAAAGATGGGATGGTCTGTTTTTGCAGAGAGTGAAATGGGCTTGAATAGTCCACAATATCTTTACTATTTTTTCAAAACTACAGATGACAATCAGTGAAGGCAACCAGAAATAATATCTGAGAGGAAACAGATATCATCTGAGGGTAGACAGTGCATGATCGCCTTAGGCCCTGCAGAAAGATAAATGAAGCACTGGATATGCTTTTTTTTAATTATTATTATTCTGAAAACTACACTGAATAAAGAGTGTGCTGTACTGAGAAGACTGAAATCCTTCTTCAGGACTCTCTTTGTCTATGAAGTGCCTATCAGTCAAGAAGGGAAAATCAGGAGAAGAAAAGGAAAATAATAATTTAAAAAGTTTTAGTGTTGTTATACATCTTTTGAGCAGACAATACAAAATCTAAAAGTTCAAGACAACACCTAATCTTGCTTTTGGGACCTGCATTGCCACTTCTTTCCCCATTTGTTTTTGTATATGTCAAATTAGTGTAAAATCTCCCTGGACATGGATTTTATCTTTTGTTTATATTTCATGGACTTCCTTTAAAATAAAAATCTGGATTCATGAATACTGGAAACTGCTTGAGTAGTTTGAAGAAACTTAATTTTGTTTCCTTCGGGAAGCAAGAAAGTTTAATTCTCTGTGATTCATAGGATCACATTCTTAGAGGTGACCTGAAGTAGTGGAAAGGTACATGAACATCTGCAAAAAATCATTGTTAGTTAAATTTGGAAAAAGCCACACAAATCTGCAAAGCAGCAGAACAAGTAAAATTGCAAATGCAGAATTTCAGTAATGAGGAAAATCAAGAAAGAATGAAGGAGATTATTGCACAGCAAAGCAAGTTGAGACCAGTAGAGAAAAGCGTCTGCGTGGTGCACCACAGAGGCCAGCAGAGTTCAGTTTCAGTTTCACCAAGTTTGGGTCATGTTATCCACTCAAAATTGTCAATTGCAGACAATTTCTTCCTTGTATTAGCTGCTGTACAAACAAACCCAAAACATTCTCACTGGCCCACATTCCTTACAAACATGTCACAACAGCAAAACAACTCCTTTAGCTGAAGTTGTCATCTGTTCCTTGCAGCAATATGTTGGCTGCTGACACCTGCACTGAAGTAGAGATCTCTTGGACTGTGACATGTTCAACAGCAGTAAAGGCAAAGTGTGGAATTTACCTCTTACAGCTTACTTAGACCCAAATAAGTAAGTGATGCTAAGTTTGCATCCAGGTTTCTAAGAATTAGAGAAACATTGCAGACAGGTTCTGCTCCTCACCTCTTAAGAAGATGATGTATTGTGGCCTTATTCCACAATGGTGTTGGCCTTTTTCTTGTGCTTTTCCTCTAGTGTAAAAAGAAAACAGGGAAAAAAAAAAACTAGTGAGTGGTTGGGCCGACCAGGAGATAAGCTGCAAATCTGTGTCTCTTACTTTCCAGACTCTGACAGTCTTGATGTGAGACTTCTGAAAGTTATGACAATTTCAGCTCTGCACATTAACCAAAACTGCTTCTCCTAGTGTGATATGGTGGAGGTAAAAAAATTCAGAACATAAGCGGAGTAATGAAGAGCACAGGCATATGACTATTTAAACACAAAGAGTAAATACAAATTAGAATGAAATCAGGAACCTTTCCCCTCTAGATGCAGAAAGTCCAGAACTTAGATATTATTAGCATTTATTTTCATTTCCAAAGCTTTGCAAATGGATTAATTGTATCAAGTTTGCTCTTCAACATCTTAACCAAAGGCGACCTTGACTGCAGCAGATTTATGGCTTATTTAGCACAGTTTATCATCTCTGTTTCCACAGATTTCTCTGTTTGTACTCTAAGTGCTGCAGCAACTAGTATCACACAGTTAATGCAAAGTCTTTTCACGGAACTGATTCATGTATAATCACGTAAGTGAACAAGGAATCCATGTGGCCCTGCTCTAGGTGACTGACTTAGATTTAAGGACCACCAGAGCTGACAGGACCTACTTGTACCATCGAAAAGGAAAGCCTACTGATTAAATTTCTTTTTTACAAAAATTCTATGCAGATGACATTCAGCTATTTTAGAAAAGTTTTGCAGTGTAGTACAGCAGTCAGGAATGCAGCATTTGCTATAGATGCCAGCACTATCTATTGCTTTTCTCGGGGAGGAGCTCCACCAGCTTGGCAAAATCTCTTTACGCAGTTGAATTAAAGGTTTTCTCTGACAATCCTAGTTACTTAAAATGCTCTTCTCATTGCTACTTGGACAAAATGAACTATTTACAAGTTACAATTCTTGAAGGAAGTAAAGGAATTGTAACTATCTGCTCAAATTCTGTTCCTGACAGCTGCCTGGTTGAGAGCTTTCAAAACATTTAAGCATATGTTTATATGTAAATGTAATAGCAGTTCTAGACTTCAAAGATTTAATCTTAGGAAGATTTAATGTGAGAAAATACTATTAAGGAAGAATTAGTATCACCTAACTTCAGCTATGTGAAAGTTGTGTATCTAGTAAAGGAAGTCTTCAGGTTCTTTCTATAACGGTAATGGGCAGGCAAGTCCAAAGGCTATTAGTCTTGAATGTCTTAGACATGTTAGGTTGGGAAATGCTTATCTGACAGTTGACTCCAAAGGGAGTCTACATAACGAACTTAGACTTGATGCCCAACACTTATAAAGCTGTGAGATGAGTCTCATCCTTCATTTCCAGATAATAATAGATGCAATCATTACAGTAGCTCTATTTTCACAAACACCCACACCTCATTACAAGACGAAGGCATAAGATTATATTATTAACATAATTATTCCAGATAAAACATAGCTATGCACTTCATATAAATGTGAGCAGTTTATTTTCCCATATTTTTTTTTAATTGCAGCCCTTAATGTGCTTAACTATTCCTCATTCTGACATGAGAATATTGTGTATTACATCTTCTCAGCCTGAAACACTACTTGTTCCTGGCTTTCATTATGATTTGTTCTCTTATCAGTGTGCTTGTTTTGCTTTATCCCTTAAGAGCACGGATATATCTTTCCATGTCCCACTATGTGTCCTGAAGTTGTACTCTGTCTTCTTGGTGAGTATCCATAATGCTGTTTTATAAGTTATCATTGTCAGTAAAACATAATAAAAAACACTTTGGGTGAAATCGTCGTCTGTTATGGAAGCCACTTGAAAAATTCCTAAGTCTTCACTGGGACAAGATGCAACTCCATTTATGAAGATCCTTCTGAAACCTTTAGTTTTCTAGAAGTCATCCAGTCTAAATTTCTCTCTTTAGGAGAGCTAAGGCATGAAGAAAAGAAGTCATGTAGGGACTATTGCAAAGTATACCATAGAACCATAGAAGGGTGTGGGTTGGAAGGGACCTCAAAGATCACCCAATGCCAACCCCCCTGCCATGAGCAGGGACATCTTCCACCTGT
>NW_010301358.1:0-4152 GCF_000700745.2 Antrostomus carolinensis | reverse complement strand
AGGCTGCTATAAGACCTTCCCAAAGCCTTCTTTTTCCAGGTTGAACAGCCCCAACTCTCTCAGCCTGTACTCATAAGAGAGGTGCTCCAGCCCTCTGATCATTCTCATTGCCCTCCTCTGGACTTGCTCCAGTAGGTCCAAGTCCTTGTTATGTTGGGGGCCTCAGAACCAGTTGCAATAATCCAGATAGGGCCTCATGAGAGCGGTATAGAGGGGCAGAATCACCTCCCTAGACCTGCTGGCCACACTTCACTTTATGCAGCCCAGTATATGATTTGCTTTCTGGGCTGTGAGCTTGCATTGCTAACTTATGTTGAGCTTCTTGTCCACCAGTACCCCCAAGTCCTCCTCCGAGCTGCTCTCGATCCGTTCTCTGCCCAACCTGTATTTGTGCTTGCGGTTGCCCTGACCCAGGTGCAGGACCTCGCACTTGGCCTTTTTGAAGTTCATGAGGTTTGCATGGGCCCACCTGTCAAGCCTGTCAAGGTCCCTCTGGATGGTATCTCTGCCCTCCAGCATGTTAACCAAACTATACAGCTTGGTGTCATCAGCAAACTTGTTGAGGGTACACTCAATCCCACTGTCCATGTCACTGACAAAGATGTTAGACAGTGCCGGTCCCAATACCGACTCCCGAGGGACACCGACGCCACTCATCACCAGTCTGCTCTTGCACATTGAGCCATTGACCACAACTCTTTGAACATGACAATACATCCAATTCCTTATCCACTGAACGGTCCATCCATCTAGTCCATGACTCTCCAATTTAGAGACAAGGATGTAGTGTGGAACAGTGTCAAATGCCTTCCATAAGTCCAGGTATTATGATACAAATCTTCTACTTTCTTCTATTTCCCATCAGCAAAGAATTCAGCAGTTTGTCATGAGCAACAAACAACATTGAGTCTAGGTTAATTCAGAAGAGCTTCTTCAAAATTATGTGCTAGAAGTCATTTTGCAGAGTTAGATGGATTTTGGACAATCGCTTCCCTTTAAATTAATCAAGGCCTGGCTCATCTTGGTACGCATTCCATGATTAGTTAATGGTCTGTAGTGGCACATTTATAGAACATCCAGATCTCATTTGGGGCAGCATGATGCTACCCAGAGCACTAAAAAATTCACCCATTTGTTGAGGCTTAACTCAAGCACGAAAAGAACATAGGCTTGCTCTTGGCAAATCTGGTAATGAGCATCTTGGTGAATACAAAGAGCAAAATATAGTATATTACCTGGGTAGTATTTTCTTTGTTTCTAAGCAAGTCTAACTCCATAACATCAAAGCATTCTTATTCACATATTTCATGCTTCACTCTGAACACCTTTTGTTACATATTGCATAACTGATTGCTTTTAGAACAAAGTTATTCTAGAGTACACATGGGAATTGAATGCTGCAAAAAAAAAAAGTTCTGCAAGTCTTATAATGAAGGACTGTCTCTCTTTTTGGTTCCTTCATCATTGCTCTGACCATAAAATTTGTTGAGCTTTGACTGTTCTTGATTTCAAAGGTACAGATGCTCAGCTTTTCAATAAAAAGTCTATGGTTAACCTGTTTGCAGCTGAGTTTACAACGTTGAAAGATGAAGGTCATTCAGGATTCTCCATTTTGCAAGAATTCAGTTTCTTATAGTTAAATTACTTAACAGCTGTAAAATATGCTGATATTCTGATGTAGAAGATGACAAAGAAGATGCAAAGTGGTATTATAATGCTTACAAATGCAGGGAACAGGGAATGGGAACAAAATCAGCATTTTAGGTGTTAGGTCATTTGTAAACAGCATGTGAGGTAGAAGGAGGTCTCTGGGGAGTAACTTAATTTTTTTTGTCTGAAGTCTTATACCTGCTGGTGATACCAGCTGGAGGTTTGTTCCATACAAAAATAGGAGATTTTCAACTTGAAGATCTACAAGATGACTTTTTAAAATTCTTTAAAATAATTATTTCAGATAGCAATGTGATCTCATTAATGTACATGCTGCTGTAGCAGGGTGGGGATGTGCAATTGTAATATGCCAGTTTAGAGCAATTTTTTTATTATTGTGACAAGCAAATTACTGTAATATTGTTAATAATGTTTGTCACTGTAATGTGCTGTATTTTTGTGATCTGGAACTGGATGTCATGCTAGGGCTGCTGTGGAAGACAATAATCCCAACCAAAATGGACGTCCTGAAGAGGTTGCCTGTTGGTGATTTAATCTGTCTCAGAAGCTTACATTCTTATGCATATCAGCAGATTTTCGTGATCATTCTATTGGTTTTGAATCAACTTCCCAAATTGCCTCAATGGTCTGATTATAAAGTATTTGAATAGAATTTTCTTCTCCTGTCATGCAATATTTTTTCTCCAGCTGTTGGTAACAATATAAAAATGAAGATTCAAACCTTGTGTGCTTTTTTGTACATTTCAGTGTTTAACATTGTATGCTCTCTGATAGAATCATTCAAAAAATGTGTCATCTTATTAACAAGAACTCTGTGAAAATGTCTACCTTATCCATGCTCAGCTCATTTTTCTATTGAACAACCTGACTTTCTCATAAAGGGGATTTGTGGAACTGAACTTCTTAACTCTCACTGTGGCTGGTAGTCTCAGGAGAGATGCAGTTGGCACTCCCAAGTATAAATGCTGCATAACAATCCCTAGAAAGAGCATATAAATTATTATATAAAAGTGAAAGTAATACTTTTTCTGTTACTTGCCAGATTTCCTTCTGTCTGTCCTACCAGTGGCAAGTCTCTCTTTCTTTCCCTTCTTCTCAATATTTTTTCCAGTTTGGTTAAAAAGGGATAAAGTAAACTGAATAATGGAGAATAAGAAAGGCACACCATCTCATCCTTACCCAATAAAATAAACATAATATGAAGATTGAATCAGATTAGAATTCATAGATTAAATGATTACATAAAATAAAGTTAATTATAATGTTCATTTTCAATTCTGGGTCAGAAAAGTGAAATATTTTATGATAATGTATAATTAAAATCCTAAAATGCAACACCAGAAGCTTTGGAGACTATTGAAAACAACACTTATAAATCATAAAAGGTAGCTGTTGTCTTTTTTTGTCTTTTTTTCTTTCTTTTTTTAATTTCTAGTCTGTACAAAAGTCCCTGCAATCTATTAGAAAACAGAAGTCCAGGAGTCTTCTAGGGATGTGAAAAATTGCAATAAAAGTGTTTACATTGGTATGAATGGAAAGGAAATGTGAACACAAGGGTGCAAAATACCAGAAGGAGGAGGGCTATAAAAATGGCTGAAACCTACAGTAGTAGGTCATCAAGATCTTAGCACACATCCACCTGCAGTTCCTCAGGACAACTAGATCTGAAACAGAGACAGTGAGTAAATCCTGATGACTCCCAGAGGTGGGACAGGATCAATAGATTAACCATATCATTCTCTCCTGAGACATCCACATAGAGCTGCAATGTATGACACAAATTCTATGGAAGATCTCTGAAGTGACACCTTGGGAGCAGGATAGATACAGTAGGATATCTGAAGTACACTGCAGACCTCACTTCAAGCACATGAATCAGTCTGTACAGAGAGTGTTCAGTTCCTAACAGATAAATACCCAGTGCCATTTGGGAGGTGCCTGAGACCCCCAGGCAGAGCAGACCAGCACGGTACCATGTTCACACCAGCCCTTCCCTGTCCTGGTGTAGTGGATACAGGGCAGAGGAGCCTCCTTGCAGCACCTGAAGTGACACTGTGGAGCCTGTTTCCAGACACTTGAACCCTGCTCTGTGCAGCCGGGTGTGAGCTAACTGTCCAGGCACGGAGACAGCGGACTTCTAGGTGTTAACACCAGGATTAAGAAAAGCATTTAGTGCAATGCAAGATGCCCTCATGTATCCCTTCTGGCTCATCTAAAGAGGCACATATTTTTCTGAGGTCGCATGTCCTATCTGCCAGTTTCATATATATCCATAGGGTGTCAGGCTGTAAGACAGCCCAAGTAGTCAGTATGTTAAGCGATCAAATTGCTCCCTGGTATTTAGACACCATGTTTATTTGTCTGCAGCTTTCTGCTAAGCTCCACTTTGCTCTGCCCTGTCCCTGACAGCAGGGAGGAGGCCAAGGGAAGGTTGGGTGGGACAGGACAGTGAGGGTCTGTATTGGGTTTGCATGGCAAGGT
>NW_010301357.1:0-14690 GCF_000700745.2 Antrostomus carolinensis | reverse complement strand
CTTTCCCCTACACTGCTCTCTAGCAGATCATGGGCTGCAGCCTGAGAGGAGCTCTGAGCAGCTCATGGCCATCAGGACTTCAGCAGTTACCTGCAAGCAGAAATTTTAGCAAAATAAACAGTGTTCTTTCCTGGATATTTGCACCCCCACGATCCATTGGAGAAGGTGATGATCTAATATTTCAACTCCAGAATGACAGACAAATACCCACACGCCTTCACCAGTCTAACCCTAAGCCAACACCCACATCTTTTACTCTGTGTTTCTCCTCAGTCTCCTCCAGGACTCAGCTGAATCCTAAATGAAAACTCACTGAGCATTAAAGACTTTGTTGGCTGGATTAGCCTGAGGGGTTGCTCGTAATTGCAGTATTGTTAGGGCTGCTTTTCATTTCAAATCATTCTATTAAAGATGCTCTCACACACAGAGACCTGTAATTTTCCTACTAGTGGGCTGGGTGTACGCTCCTTGCTAAGCTGATAGATGTCTTTTGCTATAAAGTCAATTACTATAGAAAATCCACTAATACAAAGGGCATAAAGCAATTATTTGGAATTGATTTCTTATAAGCTTATGAATAGACATTTGGGCAAGTTCAAGTTTGCTGAGAGAGTTTATAGTAATAGCTGTCACATTTTACATTAGCTTTCATCCCAGGAGACTTCAAAGTACTTTACAGACCCTGAACTTGCATCTCTAAAGAGGAAGCATGGCCCGATGCCCACTTGCCTTTTGCTTGGGAAATCTGCATTTGATTCTTCCTTTCACCACAGCCTTCCAGCACCATCCTTCACAAGTCTTCAAACCACTGCTGCAAAACAAGGAAAAAATGCATGTTCTTTCTGCAGGGTCATGGGAGGAGAGACACCAGGGGCAAGACAGTGCAAAACAATGTGGAAGAAGACCATTTAAACCAAGATCAACTCTTAGGATGAGAGTCAAGTGCCCCGACTAACCCCTCTTGCAGTCACATCCTGATTCAACTGGTCAACTTGGCTGAAGCCCTTTGGTAAAACAACTGGGATGTCAGAGGAGGGGATTGATCCTACTTGTCTGCCTAAAATAAGAGAGAGAACCCACTGCCACAGGGTTCCTACCTCTTTCCATGGCCTTTAAAAGAACCTAAGGGTGAAGAACATGGATTTAGACTTGCAGGTTTTAACTATCCAAGACTAAAGGATTCTTCCCCAGCATGCCAGAGAAGTCCCAGCAATTGATTCAGAGCTATGGGCACTTTGGTTTTCAGTAGTAAAAGGCAAGTAGCTATGATAATAGTGACAAGAGTGATGATGATGATAATGAGCTGTGAATGTTTTCAGGAGAATGCAGGAACCTACTGGAGAGCCAGGGAGGAAGGAAGTAAAAGGGTGACAGCCAAGGAGGAAGCAGGGTTCAGTGGCACTGATGGTTAAAAATATGGCTCAGTCTTAGTGGTTCATTAATGGCTCTTGGCGTGTTTAGGGGAAACTTTATGTGATTGTTTTGCAAAGCTCCAGAGTTATCCAAAGGCAAAGCCTTCACAAGGAAATAAGAATGATCTACTGCAAGAGACTTTAATGAGATCGTCACGGTTATTCCTGACCTTTCCTGGCTAGTGCAACCTATAGCTGGGAGAGGTTTCATTAAAAATCTAAATAAAGCTAGGGCTCTGAAATAAAATTGAGGCATGTATTCTCCATTCCATAAATATATTCTGCATGTCTGTAAGAAGCAAGAAGGATTGATATTTTTATTTCCTTTTTCATCTGACTCTAAGATGAGCTTCAAGTAAGTGTACAGACCAGGAAGAGCAGTGTGACCACAGATATAATTGTGCTGAAATAAATCCATTTTTCATCTACTATCCCCCACACCTGCCATCCCAGGCTAGTTTTTTTAACTTTTTCCCAAATTAGCAGTGGACATAAAATAAACCTGTTTCTTCTCTAGTTTATATTTGCATCAGTTCACATGATTTGAAGAATAGTTTTCACATTCCAAGTAGGCCAGATAATAACTATTAGACTAGATAACTTCAGCCTTATAAGAATGAGGATGTACTACTTTAATTTTTTAAAGTGTTCAAAATTGTTTCAGACTTATGGGGGTTTTATTTTATTTACTGTGCAGCACCTCAGAAGCCAGTCTGACAAAGTGCCAGGCTTAACTGAAGCTATCGTAATCATGTCACTGTTTTTAAAAGGACCTGAGAAAATAGGCATTATAAAGAAATGTTGACAGATTAAATAGATTCTGTGATGGGAACTGGGAAATTGCTCAATTAAAGCATGTGTGTATCACAACATTAGGCAATTATTAAATTAACAGATGGCTGAGACTTCTCAGAGCTCTGAAAATGAATCCTAGTGGCACACAAGTGATAAAGGGAAAATCATATGATAACACAGGAATGAATCTGAATATCCCTCTCAATCACTGGCACATGGGAACTCAGGAGATGAAACTGATGCCTTGATCTCGCTGTAGCAATAACATAGTAATTCACATGGTAATGAAAAATCTGTGCATTTCTCCCACTCCCCCAGTTAACAGTAAAATAGTCCCCAAAAGGTGATTTTCCTGGTTCCCCAGCTAGCAGCAGATCAGCTAGAGGAAAAATGAGGGAAGACAGGGGAACTAAGGAGGGCTAACTCACAAAATAGGATAATATATCACCTTTTGCCCATGATCTCAGAGGTTGGGAATGCTTACCTGAGGCACAGGAAGCCCAGGTCCACCTCCCTCCTGCCCTGGAGGGATCTTGGTCCTATTTTCCACCTCCTGTTTGGTTCATATTCTGGAACTTCATAACAACCTGCCCCAAAACACAGCATGGGAGTAAGTACTTTGCTTCCTTAAACTGTTCTCCTTGCTTAAGGGATTAAATTTCACTGGAGCTAAGCCACTAATGCTGGTGAACCATCACATCCTCTATACAGCTCTTGAAATCTGTTAAGCAGCACAATATCCCTGATGAGAGTAGGTGGATTAAAACCTCCTGGGAAGGGGTGGTTGGAAGAGCCCTGTAACAAGTAAGACACGATACCTGTCCCTGCTCTGGACATGGAAGGGATTGAGTATGAATTTGATCCTCAGCTGAGCCCTGTTCCCTCCAGGAAAGGGACTCTTCACTCCTTGCTGCTGGCATTTTTCTCAGTTGCCAGGATTTTTTTTTTTTTTAGGTCGTTATTAAATCCAAGAGTAAAAGCCTGAGAAAGGCTGGTTAGCCTGGAGGTAAGAACAGTCACTTAGGAATTAGATTTTCTTCAGGGAACAGTTAATTGTTTATACAAAGCTTCACAGTGTTGAAAAAGTGAGGTTCACCACACAGGTACCCAGGCTGTCTCCTTGGACTGCCAGTGGTCAGAGCACTTTCCTGGGCAGATGACTCATCCCTTAAACCCCCCTCAAGCAGAAAGAAAATTTAGATGACACCAACTTCTTGAATAGTTTTTAACCCCAGGCTTCCATTTTCAGCATGAAAAGTTGTGCATTAAGTGGAAAGCTGCGCATCGAGCCACAGGAAGTGTTCAAGGTTTGCATTTTGAGGAGGATCGAGTGTGGTGTTGCTTCTGCTCTCCAAAGCTCAACAGTTTTTTTGAAAGAGTTTTGGTTTGGCTAGCACGTGGAAAAATCCATCAATCATTCACACCACTTTAGCAATTACCCCCTTTTCAGGTTTAATTTATCAAAATTGAAACCCTGGAGTCACAGCTAATGCAGGATAGTCATTTCATTATTCTGGACTTTTTAGTATCTAATAATCTCCAACACTGTAAAATACAAGAGAAATTTCCCATTTTTGCAACTTTTCTTTCACTGCTGGCAAGGTCTGTTCTGCACACAGAGCTCCCCTGGGTGACAATGGGGAACATGTCATTTACCTACAGCAATTATTCGGTTTTAAAAATTAAATAGGCAAGGAGTGGTTGATGGCTTTTGTACCAAACATCTCCAAAGCAGCCTGGAAAGAAATGTTAAATTCCAGAAGTACTTCACACAGGTAACGATAAGAATTCAGCTATATTTGAAACACACAGAGATCTTTGTGGGCACTGGAATCTGCTACTTGACAGCAAGAGCAGCTGAGCTGGAGCTATCATAAACTATCAAAGAAAATTCTTTAACACCATAGTTGAGAACAGAGTACACCCAAGAAAATAAATAAATGGTAGACTTACTTCTTCTGATTTAAAGACAAGCCACTGGGGATGAATTATTGGTGAAGAACTATATGGAAAACTAACAAGGACACTTCAGAGATTAAGGAACCAAAGTCCTGCTTTCAGCAGTGACACAGAAGCTCAGACACGCCAAAAGCCAGATTCTCAAAGGTATCTTGGGGTTTTGTGATGCAGACAGACTCAGGTTAGTCAGATGCGTAGTAGTCAGGAAAAAAGATCTCTTTTTTCAATCCAGATGCATGGATCTTCCATACCCACCATAGTGCAATCCACAGCACTGAGTTCCAAAGCATTTACACCTCTATCCAGAGCAAAAGCAGAATCCACAGGTTGAAGATGTTTGAAAACTTCTGGTCCAGCCCATTTGGAAGACTAATATTACAGCAAGAAGGGCAAAACAACCATAATGATCCTACTCTCCAAAGAAATCATTTATGCTTACAGAGAAAGTAAAAATTGAATTGGGCGTTATGAAAAATTCTCTCTCTAGCTGCAACTATAACCTGGATAATTCATTTAGGCTAAATATAAGGTTGTAATTGAAAATCCAAATAAGGTATGCATATGCATTGATCCATATGATTTAAATCAAGCTATAAAACATCAACATTATCCAGCAAAAGCAGCTGAAGAAATGGCAGCCAAGCAGAATATGAAATTCCAAGGAGACCATTGCACTGGCTGGGAGGAGGACTTAATTGATTTTTGACAAAGAAACCTATTTGTTGTTTAATTGATTCCTACTCTAAATTCAGACCTAGCAGAGGGAAGCAGCAGAATAGTGATTACTCACAGCAAATTACAGCTGGCTGGGTCCAGAATACTTCACGTCCTTGTTATTCTCTATTTACCAAATTACTACTGTGGATTTGCAGAGAAACACTAAAGTCTACTCATATAAGAACACAAATCTCTCAAAGAGTTACAGGATGATTGAAAGAGCTATTCAGACTACCATAAAGACCTTAGGAGAAGCAGTATGGATCCTCACTTGATTCCAAAAGCGTTCATGCTCTTCTGCCCCTCCTTTAGGTTAGTGGGAACTGTATTTGCTGGGCTGCAAGGAGGGAGTTGGGGTCACAAATTGTGCCAGTGCTGTAAAGTCAACTTGGGAATCCTGTGAAAGCAGCGGATGACCCTTGCCAGCTTTGTTAGATGTCTGTGTCATGCTCCTCCAGGAGCTACCACCAGATTGATCTCCAGCCTGTCTTCTCTACTCCTAGAGAGAAAACATTTCAGCAGCCTCATGAGTCCCAGGAGCAGAACCACATCCAGGTCATAGAATAGAATCATAGAATCATGTTTTGGGTCGGAAGGGACCTTAAAGCTCATCCAGTTCCAACCCCCCTGCCATCAGCAGGGATACCTTCCACTAGACCAGGTTGCTCAAAGCCTCATTAACTCAGATGAGTTGCAGGTGCAGCTGCATAACTCCGAGTCATGCTGGAGTCTGCAGGGCTGCTGTGTTTTCCATGTCTCTGATGCCTTCCAAGGGACTTCACAGGCATCGCTCTGAAGCCATTGCCTTCATGTCAGGGAGTGGGTGAGAATGATTTTCTTCTCATCTTCAAAGAGAGAAGAAACCCTTGTGAGTCAGGGACTCCCTCATGCACGTGCCCTTTTAGACTGCAGGCGTGTGGAGTTGTACAACAAAGTCAGTGGAAATAGGAAACAGATCTCAGAAACTGAGTGGGGAAAGTCACCAAGCCATCCATATGCTGCTATCAACATTCATGTAGCCACACACTGGTGTGACCTGGAAACTGCTAAGTATAGGACCATGCTTTGCTCTCTCTGCTCCACGACCACTCTACCAGGATCGCAAGGAACACACAGACAGGCACTGGCTGCTGCAGACCTGCCAGCACAGCTCACCCAGCCCCTTTCAGGAAGGCCCATTTGCTGGGGCTGTGCTGACTCCAGGAGTGGTTGCTCTAGAAGCAACGAGGATGGTGGATTCCTCCTCCTGAAGCCAGCATTGGAAGCACAAAGGAGCACCCACAAGGCATCATCTCATTGTTGTTTAAGCCATTGTTTCCCTGGTGCCTCCCTAACAAAGACCGATGGACTTGTGGCAAAGATTTTTCAATTTAAAAAATCCATTCTCATTTCAGAAATCATCTTCCTCTGAGCTCATCCATTTGTCATACGGCGCAAGGCAGAGCTGGGGCTGCAGTCGGCACTGCCGGCATGCTCCTCTTCAACAGGGAAGTAAAAGGTCTGTGGGAAGCTAGGATAGGAAGAATGGCAAGTACAGCCTGGACAAAGAAGGATAAATCATTGACTTTGTTTCAAAATAATTAAAGAAAGGATGTTTGAAAGCGCTAAGAGGCAGGTTAGACCTAAGAAAATATTATCATGATTATCAATACTGTAGGGCAGGTCTTGCTCATCAGGGTTCAGACACTTCTTTCACCTCTCATGCTGAAAGGTACCTTCAGTGGAGGTCATCTGTGATCAGAGGCACATGGCTGGGTATGGAACAGGCAGCACATGAAGATGTCCAGTTATGTGGTCCCACGCTGAGGCCATCCCTGCAGATGCTACAGAGACAGAAATGGCACAGAGTACAACTTATCATAGTATCACAGGATGGTTTGGGTTGGAAGGGACCTTAAAGTTCATCCAGTTCCAACCCCCCTGACATCCACTAGACCAGGTTGCTCAAAGCTCACCCAACCTGGCCTTGAACACTTCCAGGGAGGGGGCATCCACAACTTTCTTGGGCAAGTAAGGAAGTTCTGGAACCAACTTGAAGACCTGACCTCAAACCTCTGTCCAGAGGTGGGGTTTTTCCAGAAGCCAGAAAAAATTTCTGCAATCCCTGAGAACCACTGAAACCTCCTCCAGCTCCGCCAGTTCTGGGAACATGGATGACAAATGACAACTATGCAGATTGCCCTGTTGTAAGCTCTCCCCTAATTAAAAGCAGGATGCTGAGAAATCACTAACCCTAATCACAGCTGTGGCCTAAGGAACCACGTTAGATGGTTGAACACTTTGGTGCATCCTCTCAGGAAGATGTTCACAGCCCTGGGGGCTTCCCTTGAATATTTTTCCCCCACAGATGACAGTGCTGTGGGGACCTAACTAGAAAGGGAGCCTACAATCCAATTCATGCAGAGAAGCAGCCTGAGAATTTCCTTCCTGCTTCCAACAGAGCAACTCCCCAAATCAAAGAGTTTGCAATCAAATGAGAAAGAGCAAAGAGAAACATGGATTTTCTGTAAACTTCACCAAGGTGCATTTCCAGCAGCATTCTTCACAATTTTCAGAGAAAGGATGGGAAAAAAAATGAAATCATTAGAACTGTTTTCTTCCACAAATACTGACCTCTGTATGTCACTGCAAGAGTTTCCCAAGGAAAGGAGCTCAGAGAGATCCAGCTACATGAGGAGGGATAACCAGAGGTGTTAGGGGAAAGGTTGAACTGCTCCAGCTCTCTGCTGGTGGGATGCTGCAGTGCCTGCCCATATCCGTCAAAAAAAAAAAGGAACCACGTGGGGCACCAGCCAACACCAGTTAGGACACGTAACACCAAGAGGTAGCTCATGAGCAGTGTATGGTACCCAAAATGTACAGGGCATAGGGTAAGAGTTAGACAAGACCTGCCTAGAGATAGACAAGACCTGCATGGTGCACACCAGCCTGGTCCCATCAGGTTTACTGGTGCTCCCTCCAGCAGCTCTGCAGGTCCCAATGTGGATGAGCACCCCAGCACCTTGGATGCCATTCTTTATGGGGGCTGCCTGGCACCCCCATTCCCTGGGAGCAGGAGCAGCAACACAAGGAGGTAGTGGCAGGGGGTTTTTTCTCCATGGCAGCCACCACAGCCCTTCCAGCCCCAGCCAGGGCAAGGTCCCCTCATCCAGAAGGTCCCAGCACCGCCGAGGAAGGAAGGTCTCCTCGGTCCCCAGCCAATAAATGTCCACATCAGCTCTGCCTGTTGCATTTTCCTCCACCTATAAGGAGCTTTCTTTGAGCTCCTTAAGACATGCTGGATCCTCTTGGTCATTACCTGTCAGTAGGCTCCTGGAGCTTAACCCCATAATTAGGATGAAGAAAAACCAGGAGACTTCCCCTGGCTGCTACCTGGCACCTCCTGAAATCACCAAGAAATTGCAGCAATCGGTGTCCCTGCAAAGCCAGAAGTCATTCCCAGAATCAATGGTTCATTTCCCTGCTCAGGTATCTCCTGCCACCTTCCTCAAAACATCCAAACAGAGGGAGGACAAAAACAAACAAACAAATAAAAATAAAAACCAAAACCCATCCCTTCTTTGGTTTTTCTCCAAACTCAGGTGTGTTCCAGTGAGGTGACAACAGAAGTTTCTGTTCTGCACATGTGTCTCTGATAAAGCAGGCAGCAAGGCTCCCCTGGGAACCAGGGGGCTTCTCTCTGGATATGTC
Organism: Antrostomus carolinensis; assembly: GCF_000700745.2. Taxonomy (NCBI): domain Eukaryota; kingdom Metazoa; phylum Chordata; class Aves; order Caprimulgiformes; family Caprimulgidae; genus Antrostomus; species Antrostomus carolinensis. The sequence goes on along the minus strand of NW_010301357.1, from coordinate 6,117 downwards.
ATACATTCCCATCTCAGATCCACAGGCCACGATAAAATAAATTAGAGCCTTTCAGTTTTTCCTGAGCAGGTGGATTGTCCAGGAGAAGTAAGAAATGTGTAGGTAGGCTATTAGCAAATCCAGTTCCTCCTGATGAGTGTGTCCTCCTCCACTCATCACAGCATTCTTCCTTCTCTCTCAGAACCCTCACTGACCCGTTCTACCCCCACAAATCCAACCATGAAGTCCCCTCCTTGAGGTAAAAGACCAGCTCTGTGTAAAGGTGGACAAACGGGACAAGAAGGGCTCAGGCTGACCTGCTGCAAGGATCATAGAAGAGAAGCCATCTCCTGGTCCTTCAAGGCTTCCTCTGCCACCGCTTTGCCAGGCACAAGGGACACATCTTCTCCATATGACAACAGCAGCAGGGACCTGGTTAAAACCAGACAGTCAAGTCATGAGGGATGGGGGTGGGGGTCACCCACTGGATCTTCCATTCCCAACTCACCAGAATTGCCTACCTTCTCCTTTATATTCATATCTACTCGACTCCAGTCAGGGCTTCAACTCTTTGTCCTAACCACCCATGCCTGGAGACCCTCTGGCAAACTTCAGGTTGTTATATATCACTCATTCTTCAAAGCCTTGCCAGTCCCACAGGAGAATATCATTTCAGGTGTTGATCCGGCTGTGTTCAAACACTGCACTACAGATTACCCAACAGCGGGTTTTCTCTGGGCATATTTATGTGATTGGGGAAGAAAAATAAATGTAAAAAAATAAATAAAATATAAAAAAAATCAAATTCTTTACTTCAGGGTCCCCTTGAGCTGCAAGAGCAGAGTTTGTACCAGGTGAAAGAGCTCTGGGCTCTGCCAAAGGCAGCAGCTGTGCTCCTGCCAAGGATTCTTTGTGGATGCCCCCTCCCTGGAAGTGTTGAAGGCCAGGTTGGATGAGGCTTTGAGTAACGTGGTCTAGTGGAAGGTGTCCCTGCTGCTGGCAGGGGGGTTGGAACTGGATGAGTTTTAAGGTCCCTTCCAACCCAAACCATCCTGTGATTCTGTCACTGTGCTCTCTTCACTCAGGTTACAAGTACCATTAGGCTTTGCAGCAAGACCTTGCAACCTTTGCAGTTGCTGGTGTGTCTACAATAGGAGAGGTAGTCCATTCAAAATCCAGCATGTGCAATAAAAAAGGAGGTGGGAATAATGTAGCTGGAATATCAGCCCTCATATACCTTACCTGAGGAAAAGCACAACGGGCTGATCCACCTGCAGCAGTAACTCACACGATGAATTGCTCTGATCCGAGATGCACAACCAGGGACCAGCGACTCCCTGCTGGGACTTCAGCTGAAGGATGCAACAGGTACCTGCATCCAGACTTTGGGGCTGTCTGAAACATGACTGCTTCTCTTCTCCATGCTGGTATCTGACCTCTGTCCTAGGGCATAAGCATTGAACTGGAGAAAAATGCAAATAGATCTAATTAAGCAAAACATCAAGGCAACAGAGAGTAAAACTGGGTCCATAAGCAGAAAATTCATACAGAAGAAAATTGTAATTATAATTATCTAGACTGTGATGTCTCTGGGTTGCTCACTGTTCATGGTACTTCTTGTTGGGGCATCGCTGGGAGGTCTGGCTGCCAGAGTAGCTCAACCCTAGAGAAGAAAGGACACAACACACAAGGCAAAACAAGACTAACAGATGGGCAGAACCCTCAGCTTGGTGGCTTTGCCAGTGCCCTGTGTCCCTCAGCCACCCACTCCACCAGTAGCAGTGAACGTGAGGAAGTGCAACTGAAGGCAACATCACTGTCTACAGATTCAATCTGCTGAGCTGCATCTGGGTTTGGACCTGCTGGTTTCCCTGGCCCATCTTACAGGAGGCAGAGCTGATTCAGCTGACTCCTCTCTGCAGCAGAGATGTTGCTGCAACATTTTAAATCCATGCATTTTTTGGTGTGGGGTTGGTTGTTTTGTTTTTTTGGGTTTTTTTCAGGAAGTGCAAACCAGTCTAGAGCAGTGTTTCCTTCATTGCTCTCTAGCTTTTGATGTTAGTAACTGCAACCGAGTCTTCAAAGCCCCACCATTCCTCCAAAGACAGTGAAACAAAGGACTTCAAAGGGGACCAGAGTGCTCACAGAAACATCAAGAAGCTCCAGCCACCAGGTTTCCAAATTTGGTGTCTGTCATCTGCAGGCAGCACTCACTCTGCACAGGGATATGGACATCAAAGTGGGGCTGTAGTTTGCTGAAGCTCTGGAGAAGTGGACCAGAAGGGATGTCATTACAGAAACAATTGGATCCCACCATTTCCTGCAGCTAAAAGCAGCTAAACCTTTAAGAGCCTCACTTTTATATAAAAACAACCTGGCTTAAATACAACACTACCAACCAGGCAAAGCTTTGAACAAGCAACAGGGGTAAATAATCAGTGCTTTGCACAGGGGGTTTGCGATGGGGGTAACATCCCCTCCTTCCTCCCAGCACAGCAGCTGGGGCTGGGTGCTCTCCAGGGGCCAGCACACAGGAGCAAAGGCTGTTCAACTCCATCACTTTCTCAGGAAGGTATTTTAAGATGTAAATCTAGGGATTTGGTTCAAAGGACAAAACAATTATTGATGGTAACTTCCAAAAAGAGTAGTCCTCACTGGGCTGCAGTGGTTGATTGCCTACAACTAGGTTGTAAGACCAAAGCTGCGTGGCAGTGGCTTAGCTCCTGCTGCGGCTGCCAGTGCATCCACCTTCCCAAACTAAAAGAAGTTAGATTTACATTGGACATAAGGAAGAAATTGTTTATGGTGAGGGTGGTGAAACCCTGGTCCAGGTTGCCCAGAGAGGTGGTAGAAGCCCCATCCCTGGAAACATTGAAGGTCAAGTTGGACGGGGCTGTGAGTGACCTGATCTGGTTGAAGATGTCCCTGCTCACTGCAGAGGGGTTGGGCTGGATGAGCTTGAAAAGGTCTCTTCCAACTTAAACTATTCTATGATATTCCCCTTTTTCCCCTTCCAATCAGTGTTTCAACATTCAGGAGCTGGGCAAACAGCAGGCTTTTCCCAGGAGCAATGCCTCATGGACAGTCACAAGGCATGATGATTTCACAATCTAGCAATCAACCAAAAAAACCCAAATAAATCCTACCTTGGAACTTGCTTTTTTTTTTTTCCTCTCTATCTCATTTTTTTTTCCCCATAGATGCTTTGGTGAATGCATTTCTTAAGAGAAAATGGAAACAGTCAGCTCAAGCACAAAGGAATGAAAACACCCTCTTGGAGCCTCTGTCTTTTACCTGCTTTGTTCTGTAGATTTTGATACAGTCTCTCTTTTGAGCCAAACTCTTCACAGCAATATTGACAACAGAGGCTGGAAAACCCTGAGCCAGGATCTGCAGAACCATCAGACAGAAGTGAGATGTGTTGCCTAGAAAGGGCTCTCCCTCACTTCTGTGGTGTTTCATCCTACAGCTTTAAACCCAAGATGGAGAAGCATACCGATTTTTTCTTACCTGTGATCAAGATTCTCCAGTTGTGACTGTAAATCAGAGCCAGAATAAGGAAAGTCCCTGAAATCCTGAGCTTCACAATATAGAAGTTTGTTTAGCCTCACATAGGCATTTGAAGAAAGTAAAATGGAAAACATGGAGGTCAAAGACAGCACTAGAAATCTTCTAGTTTTTAATGGACTCTTACTTATTCTCATTTCTGAGTTTAAATTTTTTTTTAAATTTCAAATGACACAAAAATAAGGCCCCTTGCTTCTTCAGCCCAACTTTCACAGCCTGGGCCTGGAGCAGGTGAGCAGTACTCAATAAACATGAGATAAGCCTCACATCTGTTCCAATATGGCTTTTATGATGACTGTGATGACAGATCTACTATGCAGAAAGGGAGTTGTTTGTAATTTATCAGTCAGTGCCATCCTTGGAGGAGGCACAATCCTACATCAGCACAGTGTAAGGAACACATACATGAGGATGTCCACTTAGAGAACACAGATCTGCAGCACCTCAGTTCCTGAATATCTTCTTGTCCTCCCATTTCCATGGAGGAACTAATGAACTTCCAATCCATTGCTGCACACAAACCTGTTCACCTGCTTGTACTGCCACAGTCTTTCATCCAGGAACTGCTTTATCAACACCTGTGGTACCTGTGCATTTTACTGGGTTTCAGAGTGTACTTATCAGATCTTAAATGAAGAAGCCTTTAACTCCCTACCATCTGGTTCCTCTCCTGTCCTCCCGTCTTCTCCACCTTGCCCAAGTCCTGCCCCAAATGCACCCCTCTCTGTACACCACTCCCCTGCTTTTTTGCTCCAGTCTTCCAGATGCTCAATTTATCCCTCCTCCCCCATATACACCAAATTCTTACCTTTAATCCCAATCCACTGTTTTTCTATCCAGCCTCTCACCTGCTCTCTAGCTTCCTCAGCCTTCCTGGTGTCTTTTCTTCCATCTCTCTCCCACTCCTCTCATGCTTTCCCATTCCACCTCTCCCCCAGCCTTACCCTTAAACTCCTTCACACCCTTCCCTTACTTGCTGTTTCTTGCCCACACTGAGTTTTCCTAGATAATTGTCTTTAGCAACTCCCATGCCACCATGCCTTCCCTCTAGGGAGGTAGGACAGGGAATGTCAGGGTGGGACACGAGGAGAAATGGACAGGAATCTGCCCGCCTGCCTCCTGCATTAAGCTCCATCAGTTTATGAAGCAAGCTTAGTGCAAACAGGCAAAAAGAAAAGTATCAGTACTGAGGATGGCATAAAATCCAACCATGTCAGCATTCAGCTTGTTAATTATCCTCTGGATCACCTCACCTCCAAATTCACTGCTGGAGAACCTCAAGCCATTGCTGAATCTAAATAAATATGAGAATCAGAGGGAGACCAGGAAGTCAATACTGCAAACTAACTGCTTCTGCAAATGGATTTTCATTACCGTAGGGGCAGGAGCCAGTGTCCAGAAAGCACCACAACAAGGGTAATTATTTGCTGGCAACACTCTTTATCCACAGAAGGTACTTTGCCTTGTTTGCAGCAGTAAAGGGCAGCTGATCTATCGATCAGGTCAGACGCCTGTCGCTCCTGGAGGCATCAGGGGTTTTAACAAGCCATGCAAAGACCATATTGGTATTGTCACAAGTTCATGCTTGGTTTGTAAGGCAATTTGAAGCAGATTTATTGATTCCCTTCCCTCCTCTGCCATCCTCAGTGGGATGGAAAGCTGTCTGGCTAAAAGTCTTGCCAGGACCTGCCAGAACTTGCCCCTGACAGGAGCCTCTGAAAGAAGAAAGAGTTGAATGCTGACACCAGCAAAGATTTTAGCTTGGGAAGCATCAGTGGGCTTCAACTGGGAGTACAGGTCACTGCAAAATGCTGCTAGGAAAAGCACCTCTGTCTTTCTCCAGCAGATAAGTGTATATTCTCAGGGGCTCCTAAACCTATGCTGGTCTCACCTGAAAGCAGTGGGGATGGGGAGAGTTACAACAGGAAAGCAGAGGGCAAAGTGCTAGCCAGCAAATAAAATTCCTGCCTGCCCACATTAGACAGCAGCAGGAGGAAGACTTAGCAGGTTAGGTCCCAGAATCTGATTCTGCTCCCACATTGACCAGTCACAGCATCCTCATTTTTCGGCACTAAGGGCAGAGATCTCAGCCAGTTTCCACTGCAAATTAGCTCCAACAAGAATTAACTCCAGTAAGCTTTGAAGGTCTTGAAGTTCCCCAACTAGAGACTCAAGGTGATACAAGAGTTGGAACCCAGACAGCTCACACCTGAGCAGGGTCCCAGCTACCCAAGCAGCCCTTCAGGAATGTTAAACTTTTAAGCATAGTGTTATTTTATAGCAGACAACAGCACAGCTTTTGCAGAAGGGAAGACAATGTCCAAGTATGTCAAGAAACATGGAAGTGAAAAGGGAAAACGCAGCTCCTTGAAAGCAACTAGAGAGCTTTTATATTGCAGCCCTTGCCAAGAACTTCAGCTTCCCAATCTATTGCCTTCAAAGCTGCTTGGAAAGCTCTCCTGAAGCAGTTACTCTTGCCAGTTAGAGGTCATAATAACATGTTGTCTAAAGCCTTTTAACTTGAATTGTGAAAAATGACAGCCTTCTGCAGTGATGCCCAAGGTAGGCTTC
>NW_010301356.1:0-7313 GCF_000700745.2 Antrostomus carolinensis | reverse complement strand
CATTTTACGATTCTATGATAATTTGTTTAAGTTCTTTATCTTCAGATCAAACTTACGTTTTACAAAATTTCATAATGTGAAGATATCAGTGAGTTCAGGTTTCTTACTGCAGTGCCTGTGACTTGTTCTCACACATGAAGGCAACTTTAGTGCTTACCTGTAATTCTCTGTTAGGGAGTACTAGCTGACTGTTGAGCCTGCTGATAAATGGCCGTATTGGGTTTGAGTGGCAAGGTTTTGTGTAGCAGGGGAGGGACATAGGGGTAGCTTCTGTGAGAGAAGGTGCCAGAAGCTTCCCCCGTGTCCGACACAGTCAATGCCAGCCAGCTCCAAGACGGACCTGCTGCTGGCCAAGGCCGAGCCCATCAGTAACGCCTCTGTGATAACATAATTAAGAAAAAAAAAAAGGGAAGAGAGGAAAAAATATCTGCACACTTTGCAGCGAGAGAGAGAGGAGTGAGAAGATGTGAGAGAAACAACTCTGCAGACACCAAGGTCCATAAAGAAGGAGGGGGAGGAGGTGCTCCAGGTGTCGGAGCAGAGATTCCCCTGCAGCCCATGATGAAGACCATGGTGAGGCAGGCTGTGACTCCGTGGGAAGCCCACACTGGAGCAGGTTCCTGTCAGGACCTGTGGCCTCATGGAAAGAAATTAGCTCACACTGGGGCAGGTTTTCTGGCAGGACTTGTGACCCCCATGGTGGGACCCATGCTGGAGCACTCCCTTCCTGAAGGACTGCACACCATGGAAAGGACCCAGGCTGGAGCAGTTCATGAAGAACTGTTGTTCATGGGAAGGACTCACATTGGAGATGTTCATGGAGGACTGTCTCCCATGAGAGGTGGGGTGAAGGAGTCCTCCTGCTGAGGAGGAAGAAGGTGCAGAAATAACATGTGATGAACTGACCTCAAGCCCCCCTCCCCTGTCCCCCTGTGCAACTGGGGGAGGAGGTGGAAAATCGGGAGAGAAATTAAGCCTGGGAAGAAGGGAGGGGTGGGGCAGGTGTTTTAAGATTTGGTTTTACTTCTCATTATCCTCTGATTTTGATTGGTAATAAATTAAATTTGTTTTTTTCCCCCAAGTTGAGTCTGTTTTTCCCGTGCCAGTAATTGGTGAGTGATCTCTCTCCGTCCTTATCTCCACCCACGAGCTTTTCGTTATATTTTTTTTCCACCTGCCCAGTTGAGGAGGGGGAGTGATAGAGTGGGCTTTGGTGGGCATCTGGCCTCTAGCCAGGGTCAACCCACCACAACAATAAAAGAGAATTTTTGGAACTCCACATTTGGTTGGAGTTCAGGGATCATGTGCTGGTATTGCATATTGTGCGGATTTCAGCTTGTGATTAGATGTAGCATGGATATAATTGCAGTGCCGTAGCAGTTTCTCTCTCTGCTGAAGTTGTGGACAGAGCCAATTTAGATGATGAGTGCAGTTGTCTGTTCCTTGCTTATCTTCAAACATACCAGTAATATACGTAGCTCCTAAGCTGATACAAAAATCAGATTACAAGCTGGCACTCTATATAACTGCTTTTGGTTCCTCCTCGTAGCTTGCAGGGCTCTGCTGTCTTTAACACAGGGAGAAGAAAGAAGGCAAGTACTGACAGATAACTCTAAAATAATGCAGTGTTAAAGATAAGAAAGGCACAATATTAGTGTGGTTAAAAGGCAACACCAGAAGGAGATAATTTGTTCTAATATTCTGCATAACAGACTAAAGTGCTTACCTGAATTCTTGTTTGAACTAGAACGTCTCTTTTTGGGAAAGTATTCAGTTTTGATTTGATTAGTGCCATCGCTTGATGATTGTTTCCTTGTATTGAGTCTGTAACTTCACCTTCTTCCTATGAACTTTTTTGTTTTGTGTTTCTCTGCTAAAATTATATTCCCTATCTATTGTATTGGGTTTACATGACAAGGGTTAGGTAGCAGTGGTGGGGGGATGGCCTCTGTGAGAAGAGGTCAGAAGTTCCCTCACCATGTAGGGCAGAGCCAGTTCCAACCAGCTACAAAATGGACCCACCACTGGCCAAAGGTGAGCCTGTGAGCAGCACTGGTGGTGTGCCTCTGTGAGAACATGCTTACAAAAGAGCAAAAAGTGCTGGGCAGCAGCTGTGAGAGTGAGGAGTGGAAAAGTGTGAGAGAAACAGCCCTGCAGACACCAAGGTCACTGAAGAAGAGGGGGGTGTGCTCCATGTGCCAGAGCAGAGATTCCCCTGCAGCCCCTGGAGAAGACCATGGTGCTGCAGGTTGTCTCTCTGCAGTGCATTGGAGGATCTTGGTAGAGCAGATGTCCACCCTGCAGGCTGTGGAGGACTCCACACCGGGGCAGGTAGATGTGCCCTGAGGGAAGCTGCAGCCTGTGGAGAATCCACACAGGAGCAGGCTCCTGCCAGGAACTACGGCCTCTGGGGGACTCATACTGGAGCAGTCTGTTCCTGAGGAACTGGACTCTGTGGAAAGGACCCATGCTGGACCAGTTCTTGGAGAACTGTAGCTCATAAGGAGGACCCATGCTGTAGCAAGGGAAAACTATCAGGAAGAAGCAGCAGAGACAGTGCTACAAACTGCAATTCCCATTCCCCGTCCCACCTGCACTGCTTGTGGGGGAGGAGGTAAAAGAGTAGGGAATGAAGGAGTGAAGTTGAGCCTGAGAAGAAGGGGATGGTAGGCAGAAAGGTGATTTTAGTTTTGTATTTGTTTCTCATTGTCCTACTCCATTTTTAATTGTCAATAAATTAAATTTCCCCAACTTCAGACTATTTTGCCCATGAAGGTAACTGGTGAGTGATCTCTCTGGTCCCATGTGTTCCTCCCTGTTCCCATGAGCCTTTCTTCACCTTATTTTTTTTTTCTCCTGGACCTGTTTAGGAGGGGGAGTGGAGAGTGGTGGGGTGGGTGTTAACAGCCAGGGTTAACCCACCACAATTATGAAATTTCTCTTTCAAGATTTGATAACTGTAGGATTACTTACATGTGGTTTCCTGTACTTTCTTCAGACATTTCCAAACTGCTGCTTTTTTGGGGAACAACAAATTTTAACACAATATGACATAAAAAAATTAAAACATTTCTCTAATATTCTTTCTATCATACATGAGCTACTGGTTAAGATTGTTTTAGTTTTTTAATGCTTCATACCAGTATTTTAGGAACTTATTTTGCATTTATTTCTAGGTTGTGGTGAATAAAAGGTTGCCAATAGCTATGTAGAATAATCTAGGTTTTTTAAACAAAAAAATTACTACAGCCAGTCAGTAAGTTATAGGTGGAAGCCAGCCTTTGTCTGTCAGCTAATAAATTACTACTTCAGCTGGGATGTGATATTCTTTCAGTGCTTCATATCTGTTTTGGTGCAAGATAAAGACTAATTTTAAATTACCACTGAAACTCACTTAAGTTCTGTTTAACTTTGCACTGAAATGGACTTAGAGCACTTACATGGTCACTGACAATTTATGAACTTTCTCAGCTGTAACTGAGGACAGTAGAGTGAACAGGCTGGGCATGTACTAGCGCATCAGGTAAGAAGACAGAATATTTTGGTAGATATGTAAGGTATGCAAGGTCAGGATAGAGAGTTGCTGTAGTTCTGTGGAGATAGAAGGTGGTGAAAACTTGAAATTCTGCATCCTTTTGCTGTGTTAAGTGTTTGGATAGTGTGCTGATAATGTAAATCAGATAGGAAATTTAGAATAAATGTTAAAGCCTAACACAGTTCTATCTACATAGAAAGTCTTTCTAGTATTCTGCATATCAAAAGATAAATTTTGTTTTGTTACATCCCTCTTCTTTTGGTCAAAAGTAAAGTTAATGGACAGGAGAATCTGAGTTGCATAGCTTTGATTCAAATTCAGTCATTTGTTTTAGGAAAAGCAGGAGCTATAATGGTACATGCCTGATTCTGAGTCGTCGAAGGCGCTATGTGGTTCAAAGTCTTGCTCTTCTTAAAAGAAGGACTTGTTCAGTATTTTATTACAATGAATATACTGGTTATATCTGGCTCCTTAGCTTGTTCTGAACATTTTTTTATCTGATGTATCTCATAAATGATATGAGTCCAGCAGGAAATAAATGTAAGAACAAGTAAACAACTGGCTGAAGCTTGACCTAATGTGAAAGCTTAAGTGAACATTACTGAAAGAGGGGGAAGCTATTTAAAGCCTTTTATTTGCTACCTTCTCGCTCTTGTGCTGTCTGCCATTGCTTTCTGTATCTCTCTGTCCATAGAGATTGAGTAAATTAACTGAGTAAATTAATTGTTTTGAGCTCTTATAATCATGATGCATGCTGTACTACTAGTTAAAGCTAACCAGAAACTACAGCTGGTCCAGCAAGTACCTTCCCATTTTGTATATATATGAAGAGCCTATCATGTGTGCTGTGTTCTTTGTTCTGTTCCATTATCTGGATTCAATTTAGCTGTCAAAACACTTACTAAAACTGATATATTACCATTATACTCTTCTAGCTTAAGCATAATGATTAAGCATACAAAAATATTAGAAGATAATATATTCTAAGAATTTATGAAAAGCTATTTTCAGTAATACTCTGTACGTTGCAGAAAAAAATCACATATTTCTTTTTTGTAACCTGTAAGGACTGAAGATTACTTTCTTCAATACAGGCAGGAGTGGAACCTATTCATACTCAAACAACTGGGATGAAAAAGTAAACCCTTCTCTCCAGTGAGGGTAGTTGGGTAATATTATTACGCTTGACTTCTTGTATGCTTTGGTAAAACTTTAAACAAAAGCCTACTTTTAAATAAGTAAAATTAAAGCATACATTAAATTAAAGTCTTTTTCATTTATTTTTTTTTCTAATAGAATTTAAATAAAACAACTATTTGCTGTCAACTATTGCAGAGTTGAAAATTATGACCTTTGTCTTTCCAATCAGTGTTTTAATAGAAGAGTTTATAAGGAAAATGTGATCTCAGAAAAGGCTTTAAGATATATTAGACAAATAATTTGAAGCATGTGGGTGATATAGTCTCTTTGTTGAAGTACTGAACTTGATCAATCAATTTTATGAGTAAAAACATTGAGATTCTATATTATACATGCCTGTATATGATACAATTTCCTGTGAATCTATAAAATACTGGTCAGCTGGGGCAGGTGTCAAGATAAGAACAGGGGGATCACTCACCGTTTACAATCATGGGCAAAACAGCCCCCGATCACTCAGGCAGTACTAAAACCAGAGTAATCTGGGGTAATCTAGTTTGTTGTGTCACCATCCGTGAATGTAATGAAAGATAGGAATGTTAAAATGAAGTAATTCAGGAAAAAAATGCATCATTAAACTGGCAAATGTTTAGATTTTAAAACATTTGAGAGAGGCTTTAACTGATGTTTAGTTTCACTTCAATTTTAAATATTATAGCATTGTACTAGTGAGAACTCTCAGTTTCAAAAACTGGGTTTTGGCAGGTTGAAGCCCTGTTTCAACTGTCCAAACTTGTGTTGGATATTGCCCTTCTGGTGCTCAGTAACGGTTTCCGATTACAAGAATAATAATAATGTGTGTTAACATGACAATGACCATATTTCTGATTATTGGTTTGATACGTTTGGTTTCCTTTTCCTGGTATAACCTTTACATTTCAATTTTCTGTGTGTGTATTTTTGTCAGTATTTTGATGTAAATGTTTGGCTTAGTGGTAGAGATTGTAAAACATAGCTAGAATTTCTTAAATACAACAGAAATGTATGGGTTCACAAGTATTCAGAGACCACTTAGTTTGGAATTTCTAATTTTTTACAGACTGATACTTAATGTTAGCTGAAACAGCTACTTGGATAGCTTGTCAGTAGTAAAAAAGTGACAGTTTAATATTTTTGTAGTTTTGCTGAGAGGTGAGGTGTGCAGTCAAGTTATTCTTTTACATTGCTTACACATTCTTGAATCTGTAATTATTGCCTGTTCATACGAAAATCACAGTAAGGAAAGCTTTCTTTACAGCCACAGCAATGCAATTGTTTGAAAGCATAATATAACATAATTCAGTATAACACTTTATTCCTTGTTATGAAGTAGGTTGTAGTTTCTTCTTAAAACCAAATGATAATCTGGCCATATAATGTAACAGTGTCCACTGTGTGATGGAATGAAGGAAACAATTTGGGTTACAAATACTAAACTCTGGCTTTAAGGTTGTCCATAATTCTTACATTCTTTCTAATGTATTTTACTAAATATACTTAAATATATGTACACATGTATTTAATTCTATTTTTCAATTAAATGACTTGAACAAATAAGTTTCCAAAGCAAATTATTTAAGTCTATAAAACTTAAATCCAGTTATTCCCTTCTCCATGCCCAGATTTTCCTTTGTAACACAGAATACCTTTTTTTCGCTCTAATGTAATGAAACTGGAAGTTCATTAGCTTCCAAAGCACCGTGCTGTGCAACGTGGATGAATTTTGCTAGAATCTTACAGTGAAGTACATGCATCTTACCTGTGTAAGAATGGACTTAGTGATCCTCATGTAAGAAGTTAGAGCATGCTTGTAGGCGTTGCAAAGCTTTTAGTCTGAGATGTTAACTGTTAGATATCAAACCCATATAAAGAAGGCAAGCCCCAGAATATTTTCCCCTCCAAGATGTCGTCAGGTGTAGAAGAAAGGTTACAGCAAAACTTTCTCATTGAGGTCTTCTATTGGATTTTTGGAGTGGCTTATTTTGCACTTAGTCTCTTAGGTGCAGCATATATTCTGGATCTTGGTCAGAAAATTGAATAATTTGAGAGTGTAGGCAACTTCAGAAGTCAAGCTGCTTACTTGTTATGTGAAGAGAAAACAGATGGTAGCCCTGAAAAGCCTGTAAACTAGCAGATGGAAACTGCCACACCCCCTGATAAATAGAATGTTGCTGCTTTGGCTATACAAACATATTTATTGTGAAGAGAAGTATATTATTCAGCTTCTGAAAACTCAAAAAAAACAGCTCTCTGTTCCTCAACTGTTGACCTTCATCAAATGAGGGCTTTTCATCCCTTATGTGTACTTCCTCTTTGTTTTTTCCAAATAATTGAAGGCAATCCGTACTACAGAGCCTTGCTTGTCTAGTAGCATAAACCCTTAATTTGCATTATTAGACTTTTCAGACTGAAGGTATAGGAAGATTGTCAGACTACCTAATGGACTTCACTTAGATGAAATGCTTCAACTTTTTCTGGTTCTGTACTTTTTCAGTTCTCCTGCCCTCTCTGGAGGCTCTAAGCCCCGTTCTCTTGAATGTCTGGACAGCAAGTCTGATGACATTTCTCTTCGGTGTTGGGACCGGTGCTCTTCAACATC
>NW_010301355.1:0-23874 GCF_000700745.2 Antrostomus carolinensis | reverse complement strand
ACTGACCCCTGGGGAACACCACTGGTTACAGTCCTCCAACTAGATTCTGCGCCAGTGATTACAGCCTTCTGAGCTGTGCTAGTCAGCGAGTTCTCAATACACCTCACCATCCACTCATCTATCCCATAGCTTCTAAGCTTTGCTACAAGGGTGTTGTGGGGGACAGTACCAAAAGCTTTTCTGAAATCAAGGTAGACAACATCCACTGTTCTGCCCTCATCTACCCAGCTGGTGATGACATCATAGGAAGCTACCAGATTGGTCAAGCCTGATCTCCCCTTAGTAAAGCCATGTTGACTACTCCTGATAACCTTCTTCCAATTGCATAGAGATGGTATCAAGAATTAGCTGTTCCATCACCTTTCCAGGGATGGAAGTGAGGCTGACTGGCCTGTAGTTGCCCAGATCAATTGTTTAAGACTCCTGTATATTTCTCCACAGAACTGGTAAAGGCTAACCTTTTCAAATTAATAAACCTAATACTGTGGTAGATGGAATCATGTTATGAGCTTTATCACACTATTGTGGAGTATCTTAATTAACATTGAACTGCTTTAGAGTAGAATCAGTGTACTATAAAAATCTTTGGACTTTAGTATTCCAGTATTTGTCCCAACATTCAAGATATGGGAGGCCTGTTGGCATAATTTTATGTATTTGTATTGTATTGCACACATACTGGACATTCTCCAACTAATCTAAATTAAAGACAGAATCAAGTAGTTACCACTGTTAAGAAAAGTTTTAAAAATGTTAATTTAAATGTTTCTTTAGAATTTTTTATTGGTTAGAAGAAGTGAAAGAAATTTTAAAAATTGCATGCAGTTATCACTGCCTTAATCCTTTACTAGCACAATCCCCAGCTGTTTTTCCAACTATTTGGATTAATTAATAAAAATATGGTAATGATTAAATTCATTGTAGTCAGCTTATATCAGCAAATGTATAAATAGCAGAAAAAATATAAAATATCTAATTAGAAGTCAGCTAAAAGAAAACATAGTTTAAAATTAATAATAAGCAATTATTGGTATGAAATTTTTGTATGAATTTTTTTTGAAAATTTAAATACATTTTTGTTTGTGTAAATGGACATTTAAAACTAGGCATTAACTTACACTGAGCGAATTTCTTTTTGAGTTATCTCCAAAAACTGACCCACATTTAATACTTAGTACTCAAAAACTCCTATTGGAGGTAATTGAATATTCTATATCTCTACAGTTTTTAAAGTACCATATTTAGGGTAACCAAGCTTACAACCTTTCATTGTAAGTTTACAACATTTTGTTGGCATTGGATAAGTTTTGACCAGGTTCAGACTGTGCATTGATGTGTTTTTTATTATGAAAAAGAAACTTTGTTGTAATTCTGGATAATTTGAATTTTATTAATATATGAGACTCATTATAACTTCAACACATTCTGGTCAGCTATTCACAATAATTTTCAGAGGTGTTTGTGATTAAACATATTCTGATGTTAACTTTGTATAAAGCCTATTATACTGGAAATATCTGCATGATAATAGACAAAAAAATAATGCAAAATATAGTTTGTTTTTCTTTCTATTAAAAAAGCTATACTTCGTGATTGTGAAACATTATTTAATTGAGAGATATTTAGTAAGATTATAAATGTTTTTAAAAAAATTTTCATAGTCCTGAAAACACACAGTGAAATTGTTATTGTGCAAGTTGTATACTTCTACCTATAGATGGTTACTGAGTTTTTTCCTTTATACATGCTGGGAAATAATTTTTGTAAGAATATATTCATGAAGAGTATTTCCTTATCATTGTTTGGAGCTTTCAATTTCATTTCCCTGTAACTCCTAGCCCAGGGTTTCAACTGTCTCACATCAGTACAGCATGGCTCAGTTTTACTAAGAGAACTGCTATTTATGACAGCAAAAGCTACGCAAGATAAGAAAAGAAGAATTACAGTTAGAAGAGTAATTTCTGACACAAGGATGGTTAGCAGCTCAAGGATTTAAGAGAAAAAATATAGACACACAAAGCAGGTCAGCAGCTTCCAAGGAGGAACAGAGGCTGGACGTTTTCACCTGACTGATAACTGCTGGATAGCAAAGACTCTTTAGGTACCTTATTGGGTGTGAGGAGTATATTAATATGTAGTCTCATAGCTCATTAGTTCTAGCTATTTGTGCATTAGGT
Organism: Antrostomus carolinensis; assembly: GCF_000700745.2. Lineage (NCBI taxonomy): Eukaryota > Metazoa > Chordata > Aves > Caprimulgiformes > Caprimulgidae > Antrostomus > Antrostomus carolinensis. The sequence goes on along the minus strand of NW_010301355.1, from coordinate 21,697 downwards.
AACAGTTTTGTACTCTGAAGCTGTGTTTAGATGTAGAGTTTCTTTGTGAATGACGAAAGTTGTATGAAATGATCTGGAGAGGAAGGATGACACTGTTATAGAATGAAATTTAAAATTTACAGGTCTCATGACGTTCAACATTTTAAAAAGTTAATCAGTTTCAAGAAATGAACATGTATTTTACAGCCATTGACCTAATATATCACAGGCAGTCATGAATTATTCATATTTCTTATTTCTTGTCAGTATTTGTTATACTTTGGAGGAAAAAAAAAAAAAAAAAAGAAAGAAAAGGAAAGGAAAGAGAAGTGGGTCATTGTATTTTCCCAGAGAAAGTAAATATAGGAAAATAATAATTTGGTGAAGTAAGTTTCTTTACTTACAAAGACACCTTCTCAAACAATTTTAAAGGACGGGCTAGATTGGAATAAACAAAGTTTTAGAATAAACATCTTCTAGAACTGTAGTGGTGAGGCACAGACACTCTGCAATTACAGAAACTGAACCTAGTCGCAGACTTGCAGCCTTTAGAGACCAAGTTTTTAAACATAACAAAACAAACAAAAAGCCCTCAGCAATGACTGATTACTGGGCAAAACAGGTTAAATAATTCGGTGACACAACTTGGACCCTCAAGCAGGCTCAGATACAGTTCTAATTCTTTTGGTAGATTGGTAACAGAGATCTCTTTGCCCTTTGGGTTATTCTCTAAGGCTACAAGCAAACAGAATAGTTTCTGAAAGAGGATAAACAGTACTTAGAAACAAAAGTTCTTTCTGTTTTCATGTCATTACATTCCAAAACTGGGCACATCCATTAAGCCTGGTCTTTCTCTAGTATTGTGTAATAGGGAATTCTTCATCAAATTGTTTTTTCACACTTAACCAAGTATTTATCAGTAAATGCTGTTCTTTGAAGTATGCTTGCAGGTGAAGAATTTACTGTTACATTCTGTATGCACCAGTGCATACATACTTTATGCATACTTCTGGCTTAATGTAAAGGCAGCAAATAATTTAACTTCCCAAAGAAATGGAAATATGTTAAGTCCTCAGCTGGAGGACATACGAGATCATTATCTCAGCAGAATATTAATGAACAGAATAGAATTAAAAAACAAAGCAAGTTGTACTTGAATATGAGAGGGCATGGACAAATATGACCTGTGTTGGCTGGAAATTTGCTATTTCCTTTTAGCTGTAGGTTCTTCAATAAACAACAAGCAACTTAGAGAAAATCAGTGCCTATTTAGTAATTACATAAAGAAATCTAAAAGAGACAGTATCTGCATTTGTAGCAAACTTTGTGCTGAGATGTCAAAGCTGAAGATGAGAGGCCCTTGGTGTAGGAATGTATGTGTAACTTGAACACTTTGGCTCCTAACCCAGGGAATATACAAACTGATCTCTCATATTGCGACTAAATGGTGATGTGGACAATATTTTCTACTACCGTCGAATACACCCACTGGAGAATGCTGTAACTGATGAATCGTCATTCTGCCTGTTCATTTACCTCCATGAGTTATTAATTTCAATGCTAAAACACATGGATCCAAACTTTTATTAGGTAGCTGGCAAACTATGGATATCTTTTTTTGGCCTGGTGTAAGGCCAAAACCACACAGACCCCCCTCCCCCACCCCCAAACCAACAAAACATGTTCTCACTGTTTTGAGATATCAAAGGCTGCTAAACAAGACAGATTTTTGAACAAATCAATGTTCTGTTTTTATAGTGTACATGTTAAAATCAGAACGAAAAAACAGCTTAGATATTACAGTGATAAGGATTACATGAAAGTACAGGCAGACAAATAATCTGCCCCACACAAGTGTTTACTCTGAAGACTAAAATTGTATTCGCCTTCAGTAATAGGCAGATTTTAGGCTGAGATTCTGAAGAGTAAGATTTCCACCCCTTGTGACTAAACATATGCAGCAATTTGAGAGCTGGCCAAGATGAGCAAATCCATAAGATAACTGCTATTACAGCAGTTAACAGAGCAAAGAAATACAAGGGAGATTTGACAGAACTTTAAAGGGCATTGTGTACAGCACCAATAAAGTTAATGGAACCAAGGCAATTTATAAAAAAGTAGATACAGCTTGTGTAGATATAGTGGCTAGGCTCCCCTCCTATCCTGGTACTTTGCTGTACATATACTGTGCTTTGACCACTCTGCAGTAGTTCCAGAAGCAGGATATGTAGATGTCTACACTTGATATTTGCCAAAACTATTTTATGAATACATATTTCATGAGTAAATGTTTTATTAGGTTTTATGACAAAATTATTTTATGAGTAAAATAACTAGTTTTTCACCAGCTGCTGGAACACTTGAGTTCATAGCTCTAATATAGCTCAGTTCCTCATTTCATATTTTTGACAGCAAAACAGAATTCTGTCTAAATATATATAGATAAAAATATCCACCAGCAAGAAGCACTCTGCAAAGGACACCATTAAAATCAATGTTGATTCTGTCCCTTTAATTCCCTTTATGATTCCAACTGCAATTTATGTCTTTGAGCAGAAAATATCTTTGCATTGCATGGAATACCTGTTACTATCAAAAAGACATTCACAGAAAAGCAAGCAGTTGCAATGGCATTCTCTTTAAGACCATTCTATAGTCATCTTATTAGGTTGCTATACTAGTAAACATGAGATATTAACATGTTAAGCAGAGTTAAATTGGGATTTGAACTGTATATTTAAAATATGCATATTTTACTACATTTTTTATAATAGCAGTGGCATGAAAGAAACATGATTACTTCATAGAATCAGAATCACAGAATCACAGAATGGTAGAGGTTGGAAGGGACCTCTGGAGATCATCTAGTCCAACCCTCCCTCTAAAGCAAGTTCATCTAGAGCAGGTTGCACAGGATTGTGTCTAAGTAGGTTTTTAATATCTCTTAAAGTGGAGAATCCACAAACTCTCTGGGCAGCCTGTTCCAGTGCTCTCTCACCCTCAAAGTAAAAAAGTTTTCCCTCATCTTCAGATGGCACTTCCTGTGTTCCTGTTTGTGCCCATTGTCCCTTATCCTGTCAATGAGCACCACTGAAAAGAGTCTGTACCCACCCTCTTGACATCTGCCCTTTAAGCATTGATAAGGTCTCCTCTCAGTCTTCTCTTCTCCAGGCTAAACAGACCCAGGTGTCTCAGTCTTTTCTCATAAGAAAGATGGTCCAGGCCTAATCATCTTTGTAGCCCTCCACTGGATTCGTTCCAGTAGTTTCTGGTATTTCTTGAACTAGGGAACACAGCCTAGATGGCTTAAGTCATTTGTTTAATTCATTCTTGCAAGACTTCAAAAGATTATACATATTAAAGCTCTACGCATGCATATACCTTGTCTTTGGAGCATAAATTTTCCAAAGTCTTTTCCATGTATATCACCTTGATATGTAAAAACTCCTCTTTCAAGCCCTGATGATACCTAGAATATGTTGAAACAGAAAAAAAGGAATTCTGAAACAAATAAATAAAAAGGTTAGGCATTTGTTTTTCTGACTTAGATACATGGAGCCCAGATTTTTCACTTTTATCCTTTAAAACATGAGTGAACTCTCTATGCTTATACAATATTTACCACTTTAAGTTTGCAACAGTATCAAGTAAAGTTTAAAAATAAGATTTGGAATTACTTTATTATTTTTCATGTAAAGCATAATGAGGCACAAACAAGAACTGAAAGGGTAAAACAATTCTCTTTTTCTTCAAGTTTAAATGTAATTTTATTACAGTGAACTATTTAACAAGCAAAAAAAAAAAAAAAGACAATATTTCTAAAGATAAAATTCCTATCCTTATCTAAGAAAACAAGGCAAAAACATGGCAAAATATGCTGATTCACTTCCCCTTCGTAAACTAGGAATTTTAATAAGAGTGTGGTATATGGAAGTTTGCATAAGTATCTTTGAAAAGAAAAATAATATTTTCTCTACACTGACATCTAGAGTGATGTATTACATACCTGTAGTATAAAATGTTGGATAGAGTTATATAGGAAATCACAAATTACTTCAAACAATTACTTCACAATTACTTCAAACTTTAAACTCAGCAAGCTTTATCCGTAGTTTCTGATTACTTACATAACCATCGAGTGCCCAGTTGTCATTTTCAAACTTGCTTACAAAAATGTCACTAGGTCCCTTAATCTGAAAAACTTTTAAGAGCAAATGGGCTTCTTCTTTCTTGTAAACACCTATTAAGATAAAGGAGGCAACATATGCCTTTTAAACAATTTTTCAACCAGTTTGTTAAAATACCCCTTCAAAGCTAAGTATATTGCATTAGAACTAAAATATTTTGTAATAAACATTCTATAATAGCAGGATTTTATAACCAGGGGAAAAAACAAAAAGATTTAAAGTGCTGTAATAACAGGATCTTATTTTACTAATCTTTTGCCCACATCGTATTTGATAACAGGATACAAAGATGGTTTTGTACTGTTTAATTTTATGCATAAATGGGCAAGAATATTTGTCTTTTCATGCAGTATTTGAATAATTCTGAATAAGATAGAATTCCTTGCCTGGAATTTCCTTGAAGTGGAAGAAATTGGATTTTAGTCACATCACAACAGTGTATTGCTATAGTAAATATCAATAGTGCAGTGAAAGAAAATTTACTGTTTGGAAATCAGCTACTGAAATTCTCTCTGAATGGTTGACGCTAAAATGTACTGATAGCTGATAATGCTCTTTTCAAATATAACTGTGATCAGAGGCTAAATCAGAACTTCACAGTCAGATTTGCAGAAAAGAATTCATGAAGTTGATTAAAAAGTATGCATAATTTACTGCATTATTTAATTATCTGTGACTATTTTTTGTTATGCCATCAAGACCACATTATTTTAAGGCAGACATTAGTCACTATTAAATAATGGAGAAAAACCACAACTGAACAGATGAAAAAATTTAAAAGAACAGCTTTTTTAACACCAAATTCTGAACATACCTGATAGTTTGAGTTGTATGTTGGATGCCTCAATGAAAGTGGCATTCACTTTGCTGCTTGTTGTATTGAACCAATCGACAGTCAGAGTAGCAGGTTGTCTTTTTCCTAAATATTCATAAAACCCTTTCCACAGTGAATTTATAAAAAACACATCTGAGGGAACTAAATAGAAGCAGACAAAAAAAAAAAAAAAAAAAAAAAAAAAAAAACAAAGGAGAAAACAACAACAAATTAGCAATCTTTCTAGCCATATTTATGATTTTATTTTTTTCTGTTACAGCATCAATCCACTGTTCTAAAGAGGTAATAAAGTAAAAATTTTACACCAATAAAGACAATATATTGAATGACATTTCCATACAATTGCCTATAATATACTACACATGTCCAGGAGAATATATATTCTGAACTAACCTCACACTTCATGGCTTGCATGCTTCATTGAATGCAAAATAATGGACTATTCCTCTAAAGCCTTGTAGCTTTATGGTATGATGAAAAAAAAATAAAATAATATTCTTAAGTCAGGAATTCCTGGAAGAAGACACTGTCTTTGGTCCCATCTCTTTTGTTTCATGAATCTATTAAAGCAGCACTGTGTGTGATTTTTGACTGGATATCAACTGAACAGTCAACTGAATTCACTGATTTCCAGATACAGTGTAGCACAAGTTTTTATCAGTCATTTTTAGACTCCACATCTTTTCTCCATGCAATATTGCTGCACCTGTGAACAGTGAAGTTGCCAGAGCAGAGAACTTTTTTGGTGTAAATAAAGGGTCTGTTTCTCAGAAAATGCAGTTTGAATAATCTGAAGTAAAAAACGTATACAATGAACCGTGAATTATAGGAAGAAGTATATGTATGTGGGTCATTTATTTGATGTTATTGGCATTTTCCTCTATACAGGAAAAAAAATTATTTACAGGTCATTAAATGTTGTATTTTAAATATTTGGCTAAATTGCAAAAAGAGCAGAAAAAGTATATCTTATTTGACAGTATCTGCAATACTAAAATTAATTAAAAAGTAAAAAGAGAAGAGAAAAATATTCTTAGGAGAAGAGATGTTCATTTTATGCCAGGTACATTTACAGGGTGTTACATGTCTTGAATATTCATTTTTCCCCTACACATTGTTCTATTTCTCCCATATATTTGCTGTTATAAAATCTGGGGGAGACTTCCTTCAAATATGACGGTTACATTAAACAAACAGTTAAGTTGGCCAAAAGAGACCAACCCTCCTCCTGGTCAGTCAGCACCCAGTGTTTCCAGGCAGCTTTCGACAATTGAAAATAGACATTTTTCTACTTAGTTCTAAGCTTAGACTGATTAGCTGTTGACTGTCTCTTAATCATATTATTACACTTCCTGGTGTGCATTTAATAAAGAAGCATAATTTCTTTACTGCCTTTTGCCTTCAAATTGTGCAAAAGCCACAAGTAAATGTTCAAGCTTAATGTGGCGTGATTTGAAAACATCATTAGTATGTCGTCTGTACTACACTGGATTCTAAGTGAGAGGAGACCTGCTATATGGCTTTGAGTACAACAACTTCAGAGAATCTTCAGTGCTCTCTTCCCAAAGTAAAACTCAGTGCACAACTGTGGCTTCATACAAGGTAGCCTCAACTTAATGCTAAAAATCTGAAGCACTAAATTTTAATTAGTATCTCACGGTCCTCAGAATTTATATATTTTTTTCAAATATATTAATTCTGTAAAGTATCTTTCAGACTCTTTATATTCCTTATTGCTTTGTTACAATATTGACATACAGTAAATTTGAATGTTAAAATTATTTTTCATTTTTCTTTGCTTTAAATTAAAATTGTGTGTCTGAAGTTATTCTCATGAAGGTAATAATCTAGTATTACTGGTATGAACCTGATAGGTACCACGTAAGACACTTACAAAGGGGCAGACACCATGCTTCTTCAGTCTCACTCAACATCTTCAGTATCTTGTTTCTCTAACTAATCTAACTGTCAATAATAGCTGTTAATCTTTGCAAAATAGTAACGTTGACTCAGTATTTACAGAATTTGCACTTGCTGCAGATGGACAGAATCATTAGAGGAAGAAAATAGCAAAATATATTTCCACTTCCACAGTCATGTTTTTGTAAAAGGTTAAAATGCAAGCGCTGCAGTTCCATAGATGCTGCTGAGGAACTGGCTGGCTCTGACCCAATTCTGCCAAGTCCTTGCAATGTCCCTGCCTTTCCCACCCACTGTGGGCAAATGTAGAGTGAGAAAAATGAACTGGGTATTATTATACTAATACTGAACCAACTGTGGATTCTCCTTGGAATGTGACAAATGGGAAAATCCATGGCTACTTATTAAAACACCTTCCTAACTATTTTTGCAAAGACTATACAAAGCAGTGAGAACCATGGTAACCAAACACTGTATTGTAGTTCTTAAACTTCGCATAGGTATTGTGAGAATTCTTTAGTCACAACTTTTACTGTATTATAATTTACAGTACTGTAAAAATGATAGTTAATATTGCTTATTAAAACATTAACTCTGGAAAAAAAAATAGTAATTTAATGAACAATAATAAACATAATTTGCATTCACATATCCAAAGATGAGAAATCAGAACATGAACCTATTCTGTTACAAAAACTCTACTTTAGCAATATTAACTTCATCCCTTTTAAAATAAAAAGAGCAGCAAATGGAATTCTACTGAAAGCTGAAATAAGAAGTTAAAGAAAATGCTCCAAAATACATAGTTTCCTATACTAAAGAGAATTCACAATTTTAAAAGGCATAATAATAGTGCAGACTTAGTTTTTAAAAACAGCTTAAAACTTTTATTTGTTAATTACTGTCATTTGTTACACAGTTTCAGTTCTCTGCTTACCATTATTGGCATTTTCAATCATAATATTTCATTTTTTAAAGAAAATCTTTTCAAACAGTGCTTACTTATCAAAACTAGTTGTAAGGGACATGATGTGGTGTGAATTGATACTGATGCTCCGCATAGTGAATATATTTGGAGACTTGATCTATATTTTAATTTGGCATTGAAACTTCAAAATCTGTGTGGCAGCAGATTAATGCATACCTTAGGTGTTCAGTGAGGTGAATCCTCCATTAATTATAATGAATGCACATTATATTGTGCTTTATTATGAGTCTGTAGAAGTAATGCATTTGAGAAGAACTCATTTATGGTTTCACCTGACACTCTCACTAATAAACTCACCAAGAAGGTTAATTATTATCAGAAACACCTTTTTATCCCATCTACTCTGCAGAGTCCTTCTGTGAACTGCCGTAAGTGTGAACCATTAATCTTATTCTCCCTGCAGCTTGCTAAAATTCGGAATATAGAGTTGCAAGCTCATTTATTTGGTGAAAACGCTGTTCGTTGTTAAATAAGCCAGTAAAAAAAAAAAAAAAATAAATAGGCTTTTTATTTTCTGAAAATTATTGAACCTAGAAAGATCTACATTAAGGATTTATCAGATGTATTTGTCTATTTCCTCACTGGCAAGAGGAAAAGGTTAACTGTGCATGTGTTAATGAGAAGGCATAGAAAAGCAGCAGTAATTTTTGCTGCTGGTGGTCGTCCACATTATCTTAGAGTATCTTAAGAGTTTCCAAGAAATGAATGCCATCAAAATTTCCAAAACTGTGGGGATTTGGTTTGTTTGGGGTTTTTTTGTTTAGGTTTTTTTTAGTGGTTTCTTACAACACTTGCAACGTAAAGGGCAGAACTTTGACTGAACCCAATCCCTGCAATTATAATCTACACTCATTATAAGGCTCTCCATTATAGCAATCTCTCTGATATAAAACTACATCAAATCTGGGTTTTGCGTCTGTATGCTTTACATTTTTGGCTTGACATATTTTTTTTTTGTGCAATTCACAAAATTGTTACTGTAGAAATTAAAAAAAATGTTGTTTGGGAAAGAATGTCATAGAATAGGTTTTACACTGCACCTGTTATTATGAAAGACCTCAACATTTACATTCCTTTGAAATAAGTAATAAATACTTAAGTTAAATACTGGAAATAGTTCTATTACCCTTCACAATCTAGAGTATAAATAAATTTAATTTATTTAGATCTAAAACTCTTCTTGTATACAAACCTGGAGTTTTAGTTATTGTTTCATTAACTTCTCTCACTCCTTTACCTACAAGTAAAAAGACAAATTATCATTTTTATGAACACTTTTTTTTTTTTTTGTAAATAGAATGTTAAAACAATGCCTGATGGATGTAATTACCTCTTATCCAATAGAGACATATTTAAAACAGAAATAACTAATTTTGAATATTTTACGTGTTCAAATCTGTACATTTACACAAAACTATCAGAAAATAATTTATGTAAACACCATTTTTACTGTGAAAAGTTGTCTGAATAGCCATGTATTTCACACATTTAGGCCTAAAATTTTTATATCAGTCACAGTGCTATAAAAGAGAGCCTTATAGAGGGGACAGATACTATATGTAATTATGAATAGTAGTATAATAAATATAGTAAAGTTTGTGTTAATAAAGATTGATACGTTTATGACACAAACTGGCAAAAGTCAGGTAGCTAGATTAAGATGACGGGATCAGATAACATGGGAAAGGATCACAGACATTGTTATTTGCTATGTTTCTGATACACTCAGGAAAGTTATGTCCGTTGACCCTAGATCAAGTTTTGGCCTCATACCATTAGCCACTTTAAAAAAGCTAATATCACATAGTAAGATTTGGTCTTGTTGTTTTTTGGTTTTGTTTTGTTGTGTTTTTTTTTTCTTTAAGAGCAGAATTTCACTATTAGACTGATCAAGTGCTAAGAAAGGCATTCCAGGAGAATTATACCTAAAGACTGTAAACCAAAGGGGAAAAAAAAAAAAAAAAAAAAAAAAAAAAAAAATTCTTGCTTATAGAAAAATTTTCTGTATTTTGTCTTTAAAAAAGAAGAAAATTAACAAAAACATACAGGATAATTTATCTCAAATTATTAATTATGGAGTAGCCATGAAAAATCACCCTTTAGGGAACTAGAATATGTAGATAATTTTTTACATGTATATTATATGTCTTGACAATGTTGAAACAAATATGCTACCCACACATTAATGAAAAATAAAATATTTTTCAAACATCAAATCTATTTAGCATTCTTTAATGTATTAGAATTAAAAATAATATTGCAAACATCTTTCCCATGGCATCTGACTAATTTTCCTTTATTCAAATTCTATTTTTTTAATTTTTATTTTTCTGAATTGGAAACTTATATCCATGTTTATTCACACGTGAGGAGCAAATTTAGCCCTCATAACTATATACTTCAAGTTACTTTAGCAAAACTATATGAAATTCACATGGATATAAATAAAAGTTGAAGATGTATTTTTTTTAAATTTTATTGTTCATTTTTATTTTAGAAGATTTTCTTAGACAAAAAGCATACTTGAATGAATCTAAAAGCCAAGCTATGAAATAACTTTGTTCCTAATAGAAAATCATACAGTAAACACTGAATAGATTTAAATTCTTTTTAAAACTGTGGCATGAAGATACAGTTGAAAGTAATACTTTAAATTGTTTGTTTGCTGCAGTTAGGAATAAACATATGTATGTGTTCCTGTGCATTTACACACACATATCCCCATGTTTTCCTCCATGAGTTCTAGATGTTGTTCTCCCTCTGATTCTTTTACTGTTTCTTTCATAAAGGAAAAAGTGTTGTGTCATATGCATCTTTAAATAGTGGAAAAAAATAAATTCTACTATATAAAATAAACATGTCAGGGGAAAATGAAATCCAGCCAAGTAGGGCCCAACATATCACTTGAGTAATGACTTACTTTTACAAATAGGTGATTTTCCTGTCCATTTCATATCTGGCTTACATGTCCGATGCTCTGATCCACCAGCAAGAAAAAATCCTGGCTGACAGGTATACACCAAAGTATACCCTAAAGTAGGAAGATCTATTGCTTTCACATCTACGTGTGCCGGCGTCTCTGGCTGCCTGCATGCATGAGCTGCAAAGGGTTTTTCAGAGTTAGAAAAAGGGGTGGTAAACAGTTTCCATAGGATTAGAATCTGTAATTTGAAATAAATGCATGTCAACTTATCCCCTTTCATTATGTAAACTTTGTACTTTTAGAAATGTAAAGTAGCTATTACTTGTAAAAGTAACACTCTGAGTGTATAGTTTTATTATTGTGGGAAGATGGAAATGATACTATCATGTATTGAATCACGATAGCAAACACAAAAGAGTTAAAATGCACATGCCATTGTACATGGTGCAATGATTAGTCCTGTGAATTATTATACTGTTGTCACTTCCACTCAATGTTTTAAAGAACCTTGAAAATTACAGAGAGGTTATAGTGCTAAATAAATTCATTATAAATTTCAATTGAAATAAAGGTTCCATAGGAAGGCTTTGACATAGTACAATGATTATAACAGATATGGTTGCTCAGTGTGCTTCTGTCTCTGTGCTCCATGGTGTTCCTTTATAACAACCCAAAGATAATTTGAAATAGAATAAGAATCTAAGGTCATTCTAATACATTAATTCTAGCTTAGATCAATGTTTTTTAGTAAAATAGTTATTTAATGTCCTCCAACCCGTATGGAGCTATAAATACACTAATCATTTGCATACCCATGTGTAGCACACAAAAGCTGAATTTTGCCGAGTTCTAGTTTATGATTGACAAAATACTAGGCAGCAAAATAGCCCCATCCATATTTTAGGCTACTTTCTGTCCTGTATTAATCCAACATACACAAAAACCCTGGCAATTAATGCAGTGGGTTAAAGAGGACAGAATTTTTGGGTAAAATTGATAAAATTATTGTGAACTTAATAAAAAAATATTAAAATCTGAGAAATCTTACTTCAAATTAATATCCCAAATACATCTTCGGTCTTAGAACAGGAAACAAAAAACTTTTAAAAATACTGTTCTAAATAAAATTAATTTTTTTCATAGCATATAATTTACTTTGAATTTCCACATGCATCACTTTGTAACTTTTGAAAAATTGCATAATATTCTAACTCATTAAATTAGAAAACAGACTTACGAATGCATTCAGACTGTATGCCACTCCAAGTTAAGTTAGCAAGACAAGAACGGGTGGTAGAACCCTGAATATGATAACCTTTTCTGCATCTGAAAAAGACTGTGCTCCCAACCTAAGGATCAAAACATAGTATTAAAGAAGTATCCATCATGTGTAGTCAGATATCAAGACAGTGACAAAAATAAAAATATCCACTTTTTATACTTTCTAAACTTTTTTTTTAATGCAATGAAAAGTTTGAGAAATTGATCTTCTGTAAGCTTATTTGAAAGCAATAAGTGAAAAAAAATATTGACAAGGCTGTGCACATGGAAAAGAATGACACTCATACATTTCAGCTTATTAGTTTGTCAGGGTGACAGGAGCAAACTAAATGACTGAGATGTCTCTCTTTCCTGTATATCACTGCATATATTTCAATAGAACTTGACCATAAAGTCTGCTTCAAAGCTTTCTCATTGTGTAACTTGACTAAAAATGGTTTTTTAAGAGGAAAACAGAAAAGAAAAAACTATGAAAAACTGTTCCATCTAGAAATAAATTCACTAGACAAAACTCCAGGCCACAATTCCTTACACTGCATTTGTTACCATAAACTACCTAAGTTTTACTTGAGATGTTCAAGCAGCAGAGTGATGTTCAAGCAGCAGAGTGATGTTCTGGAAAGTCTTCCTATGGTCAACTGCGGTATGATCTTTCTCAGAAGAAAAGGTAAAGTAACTGCAAAATATCTCTTAAGACTTCTGCTGAGAATAGAAAAGCATGGAAACTGGATACATCTACTACCTCTCTGGGCAACCTGTTCAAGTGTTTCACCACCCTCATTGTAAAAAATTGCTTCCACACATCTAGTCTAAATCTACTCTCTTCTAGTTTAAAACCATTACCCCTTCTCCTATTGCTACAGGCCTGTCTAAAAAGTTTGTTCCCATCTTTCTTATACGTCCCCTTTAAGTACTGAAAGGATGGAATAAGGTCTCCTTGGAGACTTCTTTTCTCCAGGTTGAAGAACCCCAACTCTCTCAGCCTTTCTTCCTAGGAGAGGTGTTCCATCCTCTGATCATTTTTGTGGCCCTCCTTTGGATCTGCTCCAACAGGCCTGTCTTTCTTGTGCTGAGGACTTCAGAGCTGGACACAGTACTCCAGGTGGGGTCTCACCAGAGCAGAGTAGAAGGGCAGAATCACCTCCTCCAATCTGCTGGCCATGCTTCTTTTGATGCCACCCAGGATATAGTTGGTTTTATGGGCTGTGAGTGCACATTGTTGGCTTATGTCCAACTTTCCATCCACCAGTACCCAGCATGGCTGTTCTCAATGCCTTCATCCTCCAGCCTGTATTGATATCGGGCATTGCCCCAACCCAGGTGCAGGACCTTGAACTTGGCCTTGTTGAATCTTATGAAGTTCACATGAGGGTCCACTTCTCAAGCTTGTCAAGTTCCCTCTGGATGGCATCCCATCCCTCAGGAGTGTCAACTGCACCACTCAGCTTGGTGTCATCTGCAAACTTGCTGAGGGTGCACTTGATTCTGCTGTCTGTGTCACTGCTGAAGATATTAAGCAGTACTGGTCCCATTATGGACCCCTGAGGGACACCACTTGTCACCTGTCTCCATCTGGATATTGAGCCATTGACACCCTCTGGACGTGACCACCTAACTAACTCCTCATCCACCTAACAGTCCACCCATGAAATCTGTATGTCTCAGATTTAGAGAAGAGGATGTTGTGGGGGACCATGTCAAAGGCCTTACAGAAGTCCAGATAGATGACATCTGTAGCTCTTCCCTTGTCCACTGATGTAGTCACTCCATCATAGAGGGGCACTAGGTTGTTCAGGCAGAACTTACCCTTGGTGAAGCTGTGCTGGCTGTCTCAAATCACCTCCCTGTCCTCCACGTGTCTTAGCATAGATTCTAGGAGGATCTCTTCCATGATCTTCCCAGGCAGACAGGGCGGTAGTTCTCAGGGTCCTCCTTCCTATCCCTTTTAAAAATGCATGCAACGTTTCCCTTTTTCCAGTCACCAGGGACCTCACCTGACTGCCATGACTTTTCAAATACCATGGAGAGTGGCTTGGTAAATACATCAGGCAATTCCCTCAGGATTCTGGAATGCATCTCATCAGGACCCACAGACCTATGTATATTCAGGTTCCTCAGGTGGTCTTCTCTTACAGTAGAAGGGACTTTGCTCCCTGAGTCCTTTCCCTCTGGTCCATCTACTCGAGAGGTTTAGGAAGACAGGTTTCCAGAGAAGACTGAAGCAAAAGAGTTGTTGAGCACCTCAGCCTTCTCCTTGTCCATTGTTACCAGTTTGCCAATCTTGCTCATCAGGGGGATATACTTTCTCTGACCTTCCTTTTCTGGCTGACATATCTGTAGAAGCCCTTAATATTCTTTGAATTTCTTGCCAAGTTTCCTGTAGTTGGAGTAAGAAGGCTTTGTCAATAGGCTCACCTTGATAAGGTGTCCTGTAGTAGACACCAACTACAAAGTTCTCTTAGTTGCCTCAGTCTCTAATTCTTACCCATAAGCTTTCAACCTGCTCATAGCTATTCTTCAGAGACAGCTCTTCACACTGTGTCCATTTATTGACGTAGAGAGCAATGCCTCTGCTCCTCCTTCCTCACCTGTCCCTTCAGAACAGCCTGTAGCCATCGATAGCCACACTGTAGTCATGGAATTCATCCCACAAAGTTTCCGTCATTGCAATCAGGTCATAGCTTTCTAGCAGCACGGTGGCTTCAAACTCCTATTTGTTGCCCATGCTACATGCATTGGTGTAGAGGAACATCATCTGGGCCATCAGCCATATCATCTTCTCAGAGGTACAATCCTTAATGCCTTTGAGGTACTTCACTGGTGTTTCTCTGTTGGCTCCTATTAACTCATAAGCCCCTGGCTCATCTACATAGGACTTCAAGTGTGCTGCAGTGTACCCAGCACATCTCAGAGCCATTAATAAAGTAACATATCACATAGAAAAATGAAAGTATGTTGTAAATGGGTAGTGATCAATGCATATTAATAAAATAGCTTGCAGGTATATAAATGCAGATAGCTCTACACTGCAAATGTCATAGAAGGACTTCAATGGACATTAAAAATGTGCAGTTATCTTCTAAAGCGGCTACCTGTTAACTATATATCCAGTTACACAAAAACAGATTATTGAGATAGGTGTTCAGAAAACGCAACACCAGTTCTTCCTGAAGTGGCTTGTGAAATTCACTGGTATTTTTAAAGGCCAAATTACGGATATGGCTTGTACACTTATCTCTTTATAAATATTTTTAAACATATTAATCTCTCTATCTTGCCAAAGACACACAGCATTTCTGTAGTAGACACTAGAACAGATTGACACTGGTCTTGAATCTAAATCATCTTGCTTCTTGTGAAATTGCCAATTCTGGTATCAGTAAGTAACAATGACCTGCAAATTTTTTTCCTCACTGGTCCAAAAGACCAAGCAAAAAAATAATGTCTAGGATCAAAGTAGTTACAGAGTTATATTTCCTTCTCATTTTACAGGTAAAAGTAAAAATAAAAGCAATGCACTCTTTGTATGGTGCTTGGAGACATTTCTAACAGTAACAGCGCAGTAAAGCACAAAAGGCACAAAATGAACAGGGCAAGACAGGACACTGTGAGACAGAGGAAAAACCCTCTAAAAGGTCTACTGCCTGTCATCAGACCTTTCTGTAATGAGGAACAACTGTTAAAAGCTGGTTTATAGAAACTTTTTTAAGTCACACAAACTAGAAACCTCACTAATCACATATGGAAAAAAAAAAAAAAATCTACTTCAGTAGTAATTGGAGAGAAGTCTACATCTTGTTGTACCAGATAGTGATCTGCAGGCTAGAGCACGTACTTGAGAAAGACTAAATACAGAACACATGAAGACCTATTGCCTCAAGAGGTGAATGAGAATACAAAATTAGCCTTCATGTTCAACAGACATTAGAATAGTGCACTGGCTAGTACAATTTTGGTATTACAGGCAACTTAGAATCATAGAATCATATAATAGTTTGGTTGGAAAAGAATGATATGATCATCTAGTCCAACCGTAAAACTAGCATTGCCAAGTTCATCACTAAAGCATGTCCCCAGGTACCACATCTACACGTCCTTTAAATACCTCAATGGACGGTGACTCCACCACTTCCCTAGGCAGCCTGTTCCAACACTTGACAACCCTTTCAGTGAAGAATTTTTTCCTAATATTCAACCTAAACCTTCCTTGGTGCAACTTAAGGTCGTTCTCTCTTGTCCTATCACTCGGTATTTGGGAGAAGAGACTAACACCTACCTCACTACTCCCTCCTTCCAGGTAGTTGTAGAAAGCAATAATGTCTCCCCTCAGCCTCCTCTTCTCCAGACTAAACAATCCCAGTTCCCTCAGCTGCTCCTCAAAAGACTTGTTCTCCAGGCCCTTCACTAGCTTCTTTGCCCTTCTTTGCACACACTCGAGCAACTCAACGTCCTTCTTTTAGTGAAGGATCCAAAACTGAACACAGTATTCAAGGTGCACCCTCACCAGTGCCGAGTACAGGAGTACAATCACTTCCCTACTCCTGCTGGCCACACTATTTCTGATACAGGTCAGGATGATATTGGCCACCTGCACACACTGCTGGCGCATGTTCAGCTGGCTGTCAACCAACACCCCCAGGTCCTCTTCTGCCAGGCAGCTTTCCAGCCACTCTTCCCCAAGTCTGTAGCATTGCATGGCATTGTTGTGACCAAAGTGCAGGACCTGTCATTTGGCCTTGTTAAACCTCAAACAATTGGCCTTGGCCCAACAATCCAGCCTGTCCAGATCCCTCTGCAGAGCCTTCCTACCCTCAAGCAGATCAACACTCCCACCCAGCTTGGTGTCATCTGCAACTTGTGAGGCAGAAAAAAGGAAGAGAGAAAAAAACCCAAACCTGACCAAATTAGGTGCAAAGATTAGAGTTGTTTCTGAAGTGATCATGGGGACAGGTACTGGGTCAAGATGAGACAACAGACAGAAAAACAATTGCATATATTGCTAGAAGAATCACCTTAGGGGTGAGACCACAAGATGTGGCTAGGGGAGAAGTGCCTTGGCATCTGGAAGCCAGGCAGGAGCAGAAGGTGAAGAAAAGAGCTGACAGCCACAGCAATGACAGACAGCACAACTGCAGGGTATCAATAACCAGAGGAACTTACAGAAAGGATTTATCAAAAAACATTTCTGCTAAATTGATCATGATACTACATGGTACACTGCTCTAGGTTCAGAAATAAGCAGCAAACCCGACCAGAACATAATTTAGATTCCAATCACAAATATTTATACCTGAAGAATCTATCCACATGAGGTTAATCAATCTATGTAATGACTGCGGATTGATCATTGTTGCATCTACTTTTATTTCCTCAGTCACTTTTCTGACTGTCACTTGGTAAACTAATAACCTGTGAAGAATTTGGAAATTATAGAAAGGACATTCATCACAGAGAACCTGGATCCAACACATAGAATATTTTTATCTTCTGTGACTGAATAAAATGTAACATGAATTGCTAATTTAGTAAAGCCACTTGCTGACTTTTTGTCAAGGACTACATGGCCTTTGAATCAGACAGGTCTTTGGTTGTTAGGTATTTACTGACTATTCATCAATGTTTGAAAGAATTATGATCATAAAGCAAAGTAATTATATCATGTCATATCATATTAGGTAATCAATTTATAAATAGTTCTCCCTGCTGAAGTCTCCTAAAGGATTTAACATATGATATATTGCAAGGTTAGAAGTTCTTTCTTTAAGCTGTATGTTAAAACAAAAAAAAAAAAAAAAAAAAAAAAGCTTGGAATGAAGCATGAGTTTTTATTAAAAAGGAGTGGAAATTTCATAAGGTTTACATCCAACATTTAAGCCTACAGATAATTTAAACTATTTATAATTATCAAATGCACCTTAAATTTAGAAAGTTAATAAATAAAAGAAAGAATTACCTCATAACCTCTGGAACTGTTTTGTATTCCAAAATGTGGAGTACCAGGGTCTGTACATGTATTGTGAGCTGGATCTAATGTAAAATGTGAAACATGACAGATATTATTATGATATGGAAAGAATACTCTAAAAATGTTTGCAAAGATTAAGTAATTTCATCAATGTCTAGTGATGACAAGAATTGAATTTTTAACAAAATGTGTGTATGTCTATCTATTACATTTGTATTTCCAATTTAATTTCCAAGATAGATCACAGTACTTTGTTTCAGTATACTGTCATTATTTAAGGGCATTTTTTGTGGGTATTTTTGGCAGTGCAGACTTCAGAATTAGGATTGCATTAATTTTTGCTAAGCTTATCCTTTTAAACTTTTTTTGACTACATAGCATATCCCACTATACACAATGTAGATGGAACATATAGGGCAATCTTTTTCTTCTCTTCTTTCCCAATGAACAGCTTAATGATTAAGTTAGATTTAAAAAAAAAAAGCAAACAAAAAACCCAAAACCCCAGAACCACCCCCCCCAAAAAAAAACACCCCAAAATAATCTGCTTTCTTATAGCAAGTAAAATGCTTATTTTTTTGATAGAATTTTTTTTATGTCACCAAGAAAACTAAAGTTCCAAATGGACTACTACCTCGATTGTTGCTAGAGAATGAAAAGACAGACCCCACGCCCCCCCCACCCCAAAGGCATATCAACAGAGTATAACTAATTATCTGATGGTCAGTTTCATGAGTGTAATTTAAAGTAGCCTGAAATTATTTTTTATTCAGCAATGTCCACTTTAGATTCTGAAGGTGTATTTGCTTTGGAATTGCCCAGTCACATTTATCAGATAGCACGTGATCCGATGGATCTTTCTGTATTTCTGTGATTCCCTCTTGGCAACCACGTCTGCTTTTGTGCTGACACCACATTATGAAGAACACAACTTGGAACTGTATTTCATCTGTATCCATTTTTAGTTTTATGCAGAGGGAAAATTGAACTTCTCATGTACAATAATGTGATATGTCATTAAACTCTTGGTCAACTTCTATTTTCAATGTTGACCATCAATAGAGCATAACAAATAAACTGGAATGATATTTATCAAAGGCCTCAAAAGTTAGGTGGATGTTGACCAAGAATAAAAAACAAAAATCCTGCTTGAATAGCTCAAGAACTTTACAAATTATTATCCATTGGAATGCTATTGCTAATAACAGACACATGAAGCTGGATTGACTATTTCAGATACGTCTCATCTGAAGAAACAGTGGAAAGAAAAGGGAGAATTACTGAAGTATTTTAAGGAAATTATCAATATCCAGAAATAGAAATTGCCATCATTAGCCATCATATAGAACTGCTAGGTATAGTTCTAGATATTGTTCACTGATCTTAATTTTCAAATTGTTTAACAATGGTGTCTGTAAAGATTTTAGATGGTCTAATATATTTTTTATGATAACATAAAAGCTATGACATAAAAGAAAAACTTCTCTTTGATGCAGTATTTTCCATGTACTTCTATATTATGCTATATAAAATAGAAATAGAAACGTCATTGTGACATTTTCAAATCAGATTCTTCACAATAGACCTGATATTTAGCTTTTGTAAATCTTCTTGCCCCTATTAAAAAACATAGATATGAGATTGATTGCCCAGTTCATTAAAACTATCAACAGAAAGAGTTCTGAATTCATATCAAAGAATTGTATCGAGTGTTTATTCATAATTTAAAAATACAAGCTGCTTTCAATAATCATGCTTAGCACTGTTTCCCAGAGTGCCCACACCAGCTCTTCCACATAGCAAATATCTCAGCCTTAGCAAAATACATAAATGGACTACAGTCTATGTCTGAATGTGTTTGTTTAGAAATATCAAAGAGGATTTTTCTGTTATAACACCAAAATCATTTTCAAGTCACCCCAAGTTGGATCAAATCCTGGTGTCAGTGGGAGTTACAGGTGTCCAGCATTTCTCTCAATTAGTCTGATTATGTAACATGCTAAAAGTCCATCAGTTGCACATCAGTCAATGAGAAACTGACAGTACTTAGCAGTTTATCAGAATTTCAAAAGATCAGACCCAGTCTGCTTCATCCTTTTGAGCTGTAAAAGTTACTTTCACAAAGTCCAAAAAGCTTTTTGATTTGGAATTGATTATGACAAATGTATTTAAGTCTCCAGTGACAGAATCTACTCTTTAATCTGACAAAGTCTTCTGTGTATCTAAAAGATTCTAAAAATAGATAGATCATATTTATGTGCTTGCACTTATTGACATTCTGTATTTCTAGCAGACAAGCAATCATGCAAATTTACAAATGACTTCATATGTGATTGTGTTGTTCCTAAAACTTTTATACTAAAAATATAACTTTATTTATCTAGCTCTTTTTATATTACATAGACATTTTCTATATTTGGAAAGCTAATTGCTAGATAGATTATAGTCTAATAGTTTATCAAGAATATTCCCAGTAGAAACAGCATAAGTAGTGGCAGTTATTACCAATGCATGTTGGCTGAATTCCACTCCAAGTACCATCTGCTTGACAGAATCTTCTTGAAGAGCCTATCAGAATAAAAGGGGGTCTGCACTGAAAGCTAACTTCAGACCTGTAGGTGAAACCTTTTCCATTGAGGCGTCCTTCTGCTGGAGTACCAGGATCACCACAAAACACAGCTAATACATAAAAAAGAAAGAAAAAAAGAATTATGAAATACTGCACATGCTTCATCTGAAGTACACTACATTGGTTTATGCGCAAATCAGGAATACTGAACATGAGTGCAAACGCTATGTTCATTTATCTGTGTAGGATTGTATCTCGGATAAATTCTTGACAGCAATTTAAAATTAATTGTCACTGTTATAGTTATTATAAGCATCAAACTTAACCTGGAAAAATAAAACTTTTAATTGAGATACTTAAATTCTGATTAGATTTGGACAAACGCATCTCAAAGTATACAACACTATATTGTAATGCCTCAAAATGTATCCAGTTTTCACATCAGTCACCCTCAGATTAATAGGCTGGAAATTTTTGCCCTAAATAAGTAAAAGGAAAAATATTTGTCAGAGTCCTGATGAGATTTCAAGCACTGAAAGAGATGAGTTGACAGATTTAGAAGAAGTCGAAAAAAAATTACAAAAAAGATATGAGGGTATGTACTCGCCTTCAGGAAAGAAAAAAGAATTTAGAAAGGAGAGCAAGGCTATGAGCTTAATGCTTGGTATCCTTGTTTTCACCTGTTAATGGAAATGGAAACAGGGAAGAAAAAAGGAAAAGTGTAAGAGGCCAGCAAGGCGAGGTGGTGGAGTCTCTCTTTACATGAGAGAGCAACTGCAGTGTATTGAGTTCTGTCCAGGGGCAGATGAGGAGCGAGTTGAGAGCCTGTGGGTGAAAATTGAGGGGGAGGATGGTATGGGTGATACTGTTGTGGGTGTCTATTACAGGCCACCAGATCAGGGTGAGGAAGTTGACAAGGCCTTCTTCAGGCACCTGAGAGCAGCCTCGCAATCACAGGCCCTAGTTGTTGTGGGGGATTTTAACTACCCACGATGATGTTTTCTGGAGGGACTACTTATCCAGCCATCCACAATCCAGGAGGTTCCTCCA
>NW_010301354.1:137114-148406 GCF_000700745.2 Antrostomus carolinensis | reverse complement strand
ACTTGTGAGGATTCAGTTGATTCAGTAAGTCACTAACTATTTCTTCCTAGTAATACCTGGCTTGAGTGACATCTCTGCCCTTAGAGCATGGAGGTCTTTATCAAGGAAATTAGATTCATGATTCTCTCTTCCTTCATCTTTAAAGTAATGGGAACACTGCCTCTTGCCAGATCAGATACACAGCTGGGAATGGAAGTTAGGATAACATCCTAGCGTCTTAGGATAGTTCATCCACGTTGTCTTTAATGTTGGTGGGAGACTTGAGTTGCAATTTGCACCATCTCCCATGATATTCATGGGCTAGAAGAGCTCTCAAGAGATGCTTTTTGCTTATGCCTTCAGATCCTTATATGGACTTCTAGCTTCCTTTTGTATGTGATATGTCTACTTGTGCTGGGTTTGTGTCTGGGGCCACTTTTGGTAGTGGAGGAATGGGCTACAGTGGTGGCCCCTGTAAGAAGCTTAGAAGGTTCCCCTGGCTCCAAGGTGGACCTGCCTACAGCCCAAGCTGAGCCAAACAGTGATAGGGAAATTCCTCATCAAATCCATATTTATGAGAAGAACAACTGGTTTGGCAAGGAAGGAGAGAGCCATCAGGAGACCATTAAGATGAACATTTCTCTCACTGTCTCACTGGGTTGAGGGAAGTGAGTGAAGGACTGCACAATCTTATCTGAGGCTGAAAACCATGTCACTACTGTAACTACTTTAGCCATTTCCATTACTAGCCTGTTTCTAGAATGAGTGGATTTTTATGGCTGTCACATCTTGAAATGTAGGATTAAAGGTTAAGATTTTATTGTTTGGGGTTTTTTAAGTGAATACAAGAATTAATGACTTATTTGCAACTTCTTCCATAAAAATAATTGTTTACTCAGAGTAAAAAATGTGTCTTTCAACTTATATAGCATCTAGCAGTAGTCTGAACCTCATTTGGTTCATACTTCTGTAAAATAAGAGGGGAAAGTGCCTTGTCTCTCCCCTGAACTGAGCTATACTGTTTAGATCTGGATATGAGGCTTCATTCTCCTTGGCTTTAATGATAGTTGACTTTTTTTGAGAAGTCTGGAACTTGGGAGAAAACTTTCTGAAACTTGCCTTGCAGGAGGAATTAATTTTTTTGTTTTCTAGTTGTCAGTATCTGGGTATATGTCCTGGTGCAAATCTTAAAACAAATACAAATGCGTGTACTCTGAATTTCATATGGTTAAAACCTCTAGAAAGGTATGTAATACTGGTTCCAAATATCTTATTCTGATCCCAGGACAGTATTCCAGGCTCCCTGTATCCGCTTTTCTCTAGGGATTCTTTGTGGGGAGTTTTTTTTGCTTTTGTGGTTTGTTTTTCTTTTTTTCTATATGAGCTTCCTATTTAGATTTTAGTAGTGTTCTTGTGGTATCAAGATTTCTACAAAAAATATGAAATTTTACACATAGCTCAGAGCATGACATCTGGTCTGCTTTGTGTCTTGTAGCAGTTGGACATAGAATTTTACAGATCTAGATCTTGAAGAGAAAAGAGGAGGAGGAAGGATGCAGAAACCAACCCACAGACCTGAGTGTTTTGAGAATCCAAATACATAAGCCACCATCATGGCAGCCTGGATTTCCTTGTAGTGAAATAAATCTCGCAAGTTAATGATATGATCATGTACTATGTCATTTAGCACATAGGATGACCACTTTTGTTGTTACCAAATAGCTCACAGATCACTTGAAAAAACATATGACTTCTTAGTGTGATTATCACTATTTGTAAGTTACCAGTGCCCTGAAGCTGCTTGAGTATATAAGAGCATGTGGCTTCATGACATGTATATCTTCAGATCTGTTTTTACCAGTGTGTGGCTCAGAATGGATGCTCTTGTAGTTGCGTGAGAAGGGGTGTGTGGGGTGAAAATTAGCAACATGAGTAAGTGGAAAATGAGAAGCAATGCCTTATATGCTAGCCCAGCATTCTTGGGCTACAGAGGATGTTGTAGAGCAGTTGATAGGTTCCCTGTTATGTCTCATCTAAACTATTTTGGCCAATACTGCTAGCTGAAGGAGGTTAAACTTTAATCTCCTGAATCACTGTTCTGATGATAGGTATGCCATGAAGCTACACCATACCAGATTTTTACCTACTTGTCTTTCCTCACTCTTCCCTTCATGTCTCTCCCTCTGCTTCCTGAGTGTTTGTCTCTTGTGTCCTTCTTACATCCAGCAATAAAATGAGTTGAGGTAAATAAAAGAAAATTATTACTTTGTCAGAGTGAGTACTGTTCTAATGCTGTAGTAAAACTGTGGAAAATATAGTAAATGCCAAAGCAGGATCTAGTGGTAATCATATCCTTTGAAACTCCAACAGCACCGCAAGAGACCTTTTAAATTGCAATCCCCAGTAAAAACAGGACTGAAATTCTGGAGAAAAGAACCTTAAGTATTCTAAACTACATTCACCTTAAATGGTGCAGTATCTGTGTACTTTGGTCTTCTGGAAAGGAGGGGGGATCTAGCCATGAAATATGTGGCAAATCTTGCAAGTATTGCATCAAAACTGGTGGAAAATTCTGCCATGTTGCTAAGAGTGTTGTATTGGGCTTAAAGATGGGGAGGTACGCTGACCTGATCTATGGCAGTCTGTGTCATGGAGATAATCTCCTCACGACTGTGTAACCAGAAGCAGAACCGAGTGATTAGTTGACCAAACTTTTATTAAGGTTTGGGTTTTCTTGGTGATTTCTTGAAGCAAAGAGCTGTCAGATGGAAGTGGTCATTATCTCCCAGTTGGGATTCAAGCCAAATGGAAAACTAGCAGCAAGATGACCTGCTCACAATAAGTAGATCAAAGAGATTTTGATCCTTGTATGCATAGCTTAATCTATTTTATACTACAGTTTCCCATCAGTATAATGGGCATAACTGCATTCTACTGCCCTCAGGGGTGCTGTGAGAGTAAATACATTGCAGGTTATAGAGTGTTCAGATGCATTGGCCAAAAGAGCTGTAAAAATACTGGAAAAGAGAATAATTTTCACAGCAAATAGGAAAGTCTAAAGCAGTGACAGGAAGGTGGTAGTCAAAGGCTTTGAAATTCACTTCTCTCTATGCTCCGACTGTGTACAATTAACAGTAAGATAAATTTAGCACAAAATCAAGGTTTGATGGCTTTTAACTGGCTTTGTACTGGCTGCTGGAGGTAATACTGACACTTTTCTGCCACCCTGCAGTAGCAAAGAAGCTGTCCATAGCTAAGCTCCCCTGGACTATGCTAACACACACAATTTCCTATTAGTGTCTTGAAGCTGTAATATGGATCTCTAGTGTAAATCAATCTTATGTTTGGGGTGTTGAGGCAGATCTTTCACTGTGTTGACCTAGCTGGGGGACACAGTATGGGTTCCTTGAAGTCTTTATTTTCAGGAGAAAATGTCAGAAGATATGTAGATATGACATGATCTAATGATATGAAAGCAATTATGGTTTTGGTTTTTTTGTTATGCCTCAGACAATTTTAAAATTTCTAGGACAAAGATTCCCACAGTTGCAGTGACTTGTAAGGAAACTCACAAAAGGTAATATCTTCTATGAATAGATTTCAGGTGACTGGAAGAATAGATTTCAGGACACAGGAAGAATCCTTTCCATTAATTTCAGGGAATATTATTGCAGGGTGTAGGTGAAAGAAGAATGTGGCCAGTGTTGCACAGAAAGTGCCAAGTTCCTTCCTGACAGAATTTGAAACTGCTAATGTTTTCTCACCTTTAAGCCTTGGTTGTATTGGCAGGCTTGCTGGGGAATACTTCTCACACTTGATCAAGGTGAAATCAAGAAATCTTTGCTGTCCCTGTTGTGAGAGGATCAACTTGCTATTACTTTTCCTTTTGGCAGGAGCTTGGAACCCACTGTATCCAACAAATGCAAATAATGTTGTTAATTTAATTAAGCAAGCCATGTGAAATCAGGAAAATTACAATCCATGGTCAGTCTTTTCTTTATTGGAATTACATCAATAGTAAATTGAAAAAGATTACATAATTTATTTTTATCATGGTTTAACCCCAGCAGGCATATTAGCTCTACACAGCTGCTTGCTCACTCTACCCCCGACTCCAGTGGGATGGGGGAAAGGATTGGAAGTGTATATGGGAAAACTCATGCGTTAAGATACAGTTTAACAGGGAGAGCAAAAGCCATAACTCTGAACATTCCCCCTTCCTCCTCCCTCCCCTGGTCATTTTGGGCCTGCTGTGTCCCTTCCCAACTGTTGCACCCGTAGCCTATTTGCTGTCAGGACAGTGTGAGAAGCAGAAAAGGCCTTGATGCTCTTCCTTGATTGCTGTGTAAGCACTGCTCAGCAATAATGAAACATCTCTGTGTTATCAACACTGTTTTCATCACAAATCCAAAACATGGCCCCATACCAGCTACTATGCAGAAAATTAACTCTATCCCAGTCAAAACCAGTACAACAGAAGAAAGAACAAATCTATTTACATTACCTTTACTATGGCAGTACCTAAGTATTTAATGAACTTTCACGTGCTTATCCTCAGAGCATCCCAGTGACAGAGGAAATACTCCATTTGACCATTGTAAATGTAAAGGATGATGAGGTCAAAGGCCAGAACTTTTCCACTGTAATTAACAGGGGAACATGTTGCCGCTACCTGACTGCAGTTTAAGTTATGACCAAAATACAAGGCTTTTCGACTGCTATCATATTTATTATGTAAGTCAATGTAAGAGTTAATGGAAAAAGTTAAATCTGTATAATCTTGTGACAAGGTGGAAAGAAAGTGTCTTTGACTCCAAACTTCAGGTGCTGGGAGTGAGGCTCGTGATTTCTGCAGTACAGTTTTGGCTCTTTTTAGTTCCTGGCTTCTAATAGCCTGTATTGTGCTTCTCTTCCTCTTTTCTTGCCCAACAATGAAGCATGAACAATGAAGAAAGGTCCAGAAAACCAGAGATGCCTTTTCTCTTTTCAGGGGTAATTTTCTCCGGTTTATGTTACATTTGTGTCAATTTTCAATATTTCATAACTGCCTTTCGTTCTTCCATCCCTAATCGAAAGGTTATGCTGCACATTAATCTGTCAAGTACCATAGGCCAGAGTTTAATGTGTATTTACTTGGAAACTGGGGTTTGGGGATGGGGTTGGGAGGGGAGGAGTATTGCTGAGCAATCTCTGCCTTTATTTGGCAATCAAACATCTCAGGACTTTAGAGTGCTGGCCTTTCCACATTAGAAAATATGTTGTGATACACTGTAAACTGCTGCTTTCAGGCTGTTCTGCTACTTCAGTTCAATACAAATGTTCACTTGCAGCAACTGCAGTTATGATCAGGCTTTGCTTAAGCAGCTGTAGAATACAGGCTACCATTATTGAGCTATTATTTGCCCTCACATCTAGATCTACCATGACAATCATATCTGCTTTCCCATCTCTTCTGTTGCAGCAGATTAGATGTACAGCAATAATAATGAAAAACATTCCAGATCTCAAAACTACTAGTGGGAGTGTACAACTGTATTCTCTCTGACAAGTAAGTCCAGTTGCTTGCAGAGCTCTGGTGATCTAGCTGAAATCTACACCTATACAAGCAGTCACTGTTATTAAGGGGTAAAAAATGAGGAAATAGGGTACCAGAGTTCAGGTCTTGCATTAAATTCACCTGTGGTGGGTTAAGCTAGACTAGTTGTTGGACACCCACTAAGCTGTACACTCACTCCCTGTTGTAAACAGGACAGGGGGTGAAAATAAGATGAAAAAGCTTATGGGTTGAGATAAGGACAGAGAGATCGCTTACCGGTTACCATCATGAGCAAAACAGATGTGACTTACAGAAAATTAATTTTATTGCCAATGAATAACACAGTAGGATAGTGAGAAACAAAGACAAAACTGAAGCCACCTTCCTTCTACCCCTCCCTTCTCAACAGGCTCAACTTCCCAACTTTTCTACCTCCTCCCCCTGGGTGTCACAGAAGATAGGGAATGGGAGTTCTGGTCAGTCCCTAATGCTTTATCTCTGATGCTCCTTCTTTCTTATGCTCTTCCCCTGGTGCAGCATAGGGTCCTTCCCATGGGCTGCAGTTCTTCAAATACTGCAATAGTATGGAACCTTTTTATAGGGTACAGTACATCAGGAACAGACTCTGCCAGCGTAAGTCTCCCACAGGCCAGAAGTCCTACCAGAAAACTTGCTCTGGCATGAGCTCTTCCCCGCAGCCACACCTTCGTCCAGGAGTCTGCTCCTGTGTAGGCTCTCCACAGGCTGCAATTTCCTTCAGGGCAAGTCCACCTGCTCTGATGTGAGGTCAGGGTTACAACCTGCTTACCTATGGTCTTCACCTCGGGCTGCAGGGTGAAATGTCTCCAGCACTTGAAGCCCCTCCTCCTTCTTCATTGACCTTGCTGTCTGCAGGGCTTTTCTCTCACGTTTTCTCACTCCTCTCTCCCAGCTGCTGTTGCACAGTTCTTGTGCACAAAGATCCAGGCAAGAAAAGGAGACTGTAAGTATTGCTTGGTTGGATGGGTTTGGGGGTTTGACTGCTGTATGTGTGAGACTTGGACCAGACAGTCCAGATCTGGGAAGCAAGTGTGGAGTCTTTCTAACTGTGGTTCTAATCTCCTGAGAGGGAATTGGCCGGTGAAGAGATGAAGCGTTTGAAGGGTGAGTGGAAGACAGCCCCAGGGAAAAAGGGGGGCTTGACAGCTGGGTGAGTGGAAGACAGCCCCAGGGAAAATGGGACAAGGGATAAGTAAAAAGGGTCCCAGAAAGAAGGGGAGTGAAAAACCACCAGCAGATATACTCCAGGGCAGTCCCCTGGGGTTGAAATTGGCCAGTTGGGACTATGATCCCAATAAGATTAAGATGATCCATTATTGTATGGCAGAACAGGCAAAAGAGAAAATAAGACACGACCATTTGTATTGGCCAAGGTATGGGTTTTTTGAAGGCTGGATATGCCAAGCATTAAACCTCTACGTAAATTCTAAGGAACCCTTTGGTCCTGAGCAGAGTGAGTATGCCTCCTGTTGGAAAGGAGAAATTTGGATGAAAGGAGTGAACACCTTTAAGATATTGAAAATCTCCACAAATGAAAAGGAGAAGCAGTGGGACCCCCTTGAAAATCTACCCTTTCCGTACCACACTCCCCCAACTGTCACACCCTCCCCTGGGAACAGACTGATAATTAACACTAGGGGAAGGTCTGACAAATCCCAAAGGTTAATTGATGACGCATCTCCTATTCCCTCTCCAAGAGCCAGAAAGAAAACCTCTTCTAAAATAATGAAAATAAGGGAAAAAGACAATGATATAGAAGAAGCCCCCGAAGTAAGTTTATTCCCTCTAAGGGAAGTGCCTTTTGGGGGAGCACAAGATGGAATAGGATTTGTCAATGTTCCTTTAACTTCTACTGAATTTAGTAATTTTAAAAAAAGAACTGAAAAGATTGCTGGAAGACCCTATGGGCTTATCTGAGCAGTTAGATCAATTCCTGGGTCCTAATGTTTATACCTGGGAAAAAATGCAATCAACACCGGGCATACTATTTTCCCCTGAGGAAAGACAAGTGGTGAGAATGGTTGGTATGGAGCTATGGGAAGGAGAGAATCAACAAGGCCTGCCAGGGGGTCAGAAAATGCCAATCACTAATCCTAATTAGGATCAAAATGATGCAGGGGGCTGCAGAAATACGAGTGATTATCAGAATCTAATTATTAAAGGTATAAAGGAAGCTGCTCCTACAGGGCAGAATGTAACAAAAGTCTTTGATGGGCAACAAGGGAAAGAAGAAACCCCAACTGAATGGTTGGAGAGATTACAGAAAAGTATGAGACAATTCTCGGGAATAGATCCTGAGAGTCCTGTGGGACAAACTTAACTAAAGGTTCAGTTTGTTACACATGCATGGCCGGATATTTGAAAAAAAAAAAAAAAAAAGGAAAAATTGGAAGATTGACAGGATAAGGGTTTGAATGAATTATTAAGAAAAGCTCAGAAAGTTTATGTATGAAGGGTAGAGGAAAAAGCAAAAGCTAAAATCCAACCATGAGGAAAGGGAACCTCCAGGAATATAGAACAAATGGAGGAGTGGGGTGGAAACCTGAAAGGAACAATGGAAATGGCAGATGAGATCTGATTCCTCTTAGAAGGATACTGCCAGAACCTGAAGGAAAAACTGAGGATAGGGAATGTTTCTTCTGTGGGAAGAAGGGGCACTTTAAAAGAGAGTGTCCTCAGAGAAACAAAGATTTTAAAATATTAAAAGAAACAGAAGATTAGGGGTGTCAGGGGCTCTGTCTCCTGGGGGACATATATTATTTTGAGCCCTTGATAAAGTTATAAGTAGGCCCCCAGGGAGAACTATTAGAAATTCTAGTTGATACAGAAGCAGAAAGAACTTGTGTCTGTAATATACCGAAGGGGTGTAACATAAGCAAGGAAGTAATGAATGTAATGGGGGCAAAAGGAGAAAGTTTTAAAGCTCCAATAATCAAACAAGTTATATTTGAGGGAGATAATAAAATGGGGATAGGAGATATCTTATTAGTGCCCAGAGCAGGGTGTAGTTTATTAGGAAGAGACCTGCAAGTCCAGTTGGGAATTGGGGTAATTCCTGAGGAGAGTAAAATGATTGCAAGAATACTAAAATTACACCAGGAGGATGAAT
The DNA here is from genome assembly GCF_000700745.2 of Antrostomus carolinensis. Taxonomy (NCBI): domain Eukaryota; kingdom Metazoa; phylum Chordata; class Aves; order Caprimulgiformes; family Caprimulgidae; genus Antrostomus; species Antrostomus carolinensis. The sequence continues at coordinate 139,743 of NW_010301354.1, read as the reverse complement.
CCAGGATTAATCAAATGTGGGCCATGGTAGAAAATAGAGGTGGTCTAGATATCCAACCAATCAAAATTTCTATAGAAAAAGAAAATCATCCTATATGAGTCCAACAGTATCTTATCTCGATAGAAGGGAGGAAAGGGCTCCAGCCAGTAGTTGAGCGACTTATTGCTGATGGCACTCTTGGACCCTGTATGTCCCCTCACAATACCCGTATTTTACCAGTTAAAAAGCTGGATGGAACATACAGGTTAGTACAGGACCTATGAGAAGTAAACAAAAGAACCTTAACCCGATATCCCGTAGTCCCAAACCCTTATATCCTTTTAAGTAAGGTTCCCCCAGAACATAAATTGTTTAGCATTGTGGACCTGAAAGATGCCTTTTGGGCATGTCCACTGGCTGAAGAGAGTTGTAGTATCTTTGCCTTTGAATGGGAAGACTCTAATACAGCACGTAAGCAACAACTATGATGAACTAAACTACCTCAGGGATTTACTGAGTCCCCAAACCTGTTCGGACAGGCGTTGGAAGAGTTGTTGCAAACTTTTTGTACGCCTCTGGGAATGCAGATCACTCAGTATGTGGATGATCTGTTCATATCAGGAAACAAGGAGGAATCAGTAAGGGAAGCAACAACTCAGTTATTAAACTTTTTAGGCAAAAAGGGATTGAGAATCTCAAAAGGGAAATTACAATTTGTGGAAACTGAAGTGCAATACTTGGGACATATGATAAGTCAAGGAAGCCATAGATTAAACCCTGAAAGGATTACTGGCATAATTGCTCTCCCTCTCCTGACCACTAAATGAGAAATACAAAAATTATTGGGGTTACTAGGGTACTGTAAGCTTTGGATAGAAGGATATACCCAAGTGGTAAAATTTTTATATGAGAAATTAACAGGGGAAGATAAAATCAGTTAGACACAAAAGGACCAAAAAGGGCTGGAGGAGATAAAATCCAAATTAGTAACGGTTTCTATTCTAAGTTTACCATCATTAGAGAAGCCCTTTTATTTATTTGCTAACGTAGAGAATGGAGTAGCCCATGGGGTATTGGCCCAGGAATGGGGAGGAATGAAAAAGCCTGTAGCCTACTTGTTGAAATTATTAGACCCTGTCAGTTGGGGCTGGCCAGTGTGTATCCAAGCTATGGCCGTGACCTCTTCATTAGTAGAGGAAATTGAAAACTCACTTTTAGGGAGGGAAACTAATAGTCCACATCCCCCATGCCGTACGAAATATCCTAAGCCAAAAGGCTGAGAAATGGCTAACCGATTCCCAGATGTTAAAATATGAGGCTATATCAACAGACAATGATGATTTGACTATGGTAACAGATAAAAATCAAAATCTGGCCCAGTTTTTATACGGGGAGCCCCAAGAGGAGCTGGTACATGATTGTTTAGAAGTAATAAGTTACCAGACAAAAGTCAGGCAGGATTTGATGGACCAAGCCCTACCCGAAGGGGAAAGAATATATATAGATGGTTCATCTAGATGTGTCCAAGGGAGATGGATTTAGCTGACCAAGAGGCAAGGGAGGCTACTGAGAACTGTGAGGAAAAATTGCTAAGATTACAGTAAGAACAGGAAAATAAGGACATTCCCCAATTTACTGAATCTGAGGAGAAAGAGTTAATTAAAAAAGGAAGTCAGAAGACCCCAGATGGGAAATAGCTGCTTCCTGAGAGGTGCCAGATGTTAAACAAAACTCTGGCTAAGAAAATATTAAAAGAATTACATAGAGAGACACCTTGGGGTACTCAAGCCATTTGTGATCACTTTCTTAGATGATTTGGGTGCATAGGCATATTTGGAATAGCAAAACAAATTACTGATGAGTGTATCACTTACCAGAAAGTTAATAAAAAGGTTATGAGGAAAACCGTACTGGGAGGGTGAGAGCTGGCCTTACGCCCATTTCAATGTATTCAAATAGACTTTCCCAAACTTCCCCGAGTACAAGGGTGGAGATTCTTCTTAGTATTAGTAGACCATCTTACTCATTGGGTAGAAGCCATTCCTGCCACTAAAGCTACTGCCAACATAGTAACAAAGACCCTATTAGAACAGATTATTCCTAGATATGGGATGATCCACAAGATATATTTGGACAGGGGAACACATTTCGCCTCTAAAATAATAACACAAGTAACTCATCAGGTGGGAACTACATACCCAATGACACCCTCAAAGGGAGAGTTGAGCGAATGAACCAAACTTTAAAACAAGCATTAACCAAACTGATGGTGGAAACCCAGCTCTTATGGGTTAAATGCCTCCCCTTAGCATTACTCAGAACCCGAACACAACTGAGAGCAGACCTCGGAGTCTCCCCCTATGAAATGAAGTTTGGCTTACCCTTTTTTAGCTTCCCCACATGAAATGGCTACGTATGAGGGAGGGGAGGCTAGTATTAGAAAATATGTTATGCAAATAGCAAGAAACTTAGAGCAGTTAAGAAATAAGGAGTTACTCCCCCAGACAACTCCACTAGATTTCAAACTACACAACATAGAAATTCGGGATTGGGTTTTAATAAAAACCTGGAAAGAACAATCTTTAACTCCCCAATGGGAAGGTCCCTTTCAGGTGTTGTTGACTACGGAAGCTGCAGTGCAGACCAGGGA
>NW_010301354.1:91424-137077 GCF_000700745.2 Antrostomus carolinensis | reverse complement strand
GGAACCCAAAGACTGGACTCTAACCTCAACTACTGGGGGACCTCAAACTCACTTCTAAAGGTGAAGCAATGTGGTATTGTTTGAGGAACCAAACAGGACTCAAGGAATTATAGAAACTTGGGAGGTAAAACACGGATTACATTGGTGGTTCCAGGTGCAAGCCAGACAGACTCTAAGGAATATTCGATACCCCTCTTGGGGAGGAGTACAACCTCTACAGACTGGAAGGTCAGGGCTGTAACAAACTCAGAGTTTTTATTTGCATTGACCTGTGATCTGCATAAAGAAAATAACCCACTTTATCCAGACCTGACAAGGAAATTGCAACCTCCTTCGGTGCCCCGTAGCATACCCTGTCTTCGCATTCTCATGCGCAGCACAATAGCTGGGCTAAATGTAAGTGTTTGAATTGCAAACAGAATTGGTATTGTCATTCCTTCAGGAGGTGCCTGTACTGCCCAAGTTGCAGACAACTCCATCTTATTCTGGTCCAGCTTTCAATCCAGGCTACTGCTGTTGTAACCCTAATTTGTGGGTGGGAATAATTGGTGCTGATTTTGTGGGAGGTTCCTGAAAAAGAGTGGGAAATAGTGGTCTCCGAGTGTAAACAGCGATTCACTTGGAAAAGGAGGTAGAAGTGTAGAGGGCAAGACCGGGGTTGACCTCTATACTTGCCATTGAGAAGAGATACTACCCTGCTATGAGTGGCACCCTCATAGACATGGGAAGTGGAGGTATAAGTCATACTGGACCTCTATGGCTTCTCCTATTCACTGGCCTAATACCAGTTCAAACAAATGAATGCTCGAAGTGTTACCAGCATATATACTATGGGAGACAAAAACTTTTTACTTTTGCTGTTCACTCCCACATAAATTAGCATTGTTATGAAACCTGAAACCTACAAACTTGTACTTATAGTGGGCAGCAATATGGGTAGCTGAAAACTTGGGAAGAGGAGGCCAACGCCTGGGAGTTGGGTGCCCAAGAGGAGAAATGTACATTTGCTTTACTAAAACTGGCCATTGGGATATACCAGAAGGGGGTAGGGCCCAAGATTTGGTAAAAACTGAATTAATAAGAAACAGAACTAAGTCTATTGCCCCTAAATATATATCCCCCAAACCAGGAGGAGATTTATATGTGAAAATTAAAAAGCAGTTGGAAGAAGAAATAGGACATCCAAGGCTTGGGCAAAATCTGTTTGTAGATTTAGGAGAAAGGATAAGCAGGGAATTAAACATAACCAATTGTTGGATCTGTGGAGGGCCCCTCATGACAGAAGAGTGGCCTTGGAAAGGAAGTAGCCTAGGACCTGAAGAATTGCTCCAGTGGAACCATGCTAGTAGTACCAGAGAGGACCGTCCAGAAGGATGGATTTTAAGCTCTAACACCTTAGGAGAAGAGTGCCTAAGGAGAGAAGGGAAAAAATATTCCAAGAGGGTAGGGAATACTCCTTGTAAAAGATTAAGAATTACGAATGGTACTTCCACCTGGTGGTACCCAAGGGAACCAATGGGAATCTGGGTTCTAAACAATGAGACTGGGAGTTGTGAATACAATCATATAACAAAACTTTTTTGGTGTAATGGTACAGCTGCAAACCCTTATAAGGACCTCCCAGAAATAGCTAAATATTGGGACAATATAGCTGAAACACAGAAGGGCTTCTGGAGGGCTCCAGAGGGTTTGTTTTGGATATGTGGGAAAAGAACTTATTCTGAATTACCCCCGAATTGGAAGGGTAGCTGTACACTAGGTGTTACACAACCAGGATTTTTTCTACTACCGGGATCTGAAGGAGTCAATTTAGGAGTTCCAGTATATGATTCTTTGAGGAGAACCAAAAGGGATGTAATAGGGGGATCTCGACAATGGGATGAGGATGAATGGCCTCCTGAGAGAATAATCCAAGTATATGGGTTGGCTACTTGGGCCCAGGATGGTAGCTGGGGTTACCGAACTCCCATTTATATGTTGAATCATATTATCAGGCTCTAAGCGGTAGTAGAAATAATTTCCAATAAAGCTGCCCAAGCCTTACAATTGATATCGAAACAACAGACACAAATGAGCGCTGCAATTTACCAAAATAAGCTAGCCTTGGATTACTTGTTGGCTGAAGAGAGTGGGGTTTGTGGAAAATGGAATACCTCAGACTGTTGCTTAAAAATAGATGACAGTGGAGATGCAGTGTTAGAAATAACCAAAGAAACAAAAAAATTGCACATGTGCCTGTCCAGAAATGGGAATCTATGTGGAATGCAGATTGGTGGGAGAATATTTTTAGGGGACCATGGTGGAAGAAAATAGGGTTTATCCTTTTATGTTCAGTTGCTGGATTGCTGTTTCTCTCCTGTCTTATTCCTTGTTTTATCTGACTAATAACCACTGTGGTCCAGGGTATGCAGATAGTCTCTATGCCAGTAGATCTGGAATCGGCCACCTCAAACTCAACCAAATGAATAATGATAATAAAAAGGGTAAAAAACAAACCACATCCTCTAGATGAGGCAGAGTTCATTTATGAAAAGAACGAATGGATCAGACGCCAAGTGAATTATGGCTTAAGCTAAATGTAGTATAAATAAGAAAAGGGGGGATTGTGAAAGATGGGGGAGGGTGCATTGGCTCTCGCCATAGTTATTTTGTTAACATAGGGGAGATTAGATAAAGATGTCTAAAAGGATTAATCTAAAAAGAGTTGAGAAATTGTAAAGATAACAGCCCAGCACCACTGCACCCACCATCTGGAGAGAACCAGTCCTGCGGGTTGAAGTCCTGCCAACTCAACACTCCTCATCAAAGGTGAAGAGTTCACATTGAAGAAGACTAAGGGCCTTACTCTTGAAGACCCCTTATATGAACACCAGTTGGCAGTGTGCAAAAAGATAGGAACTTATGCTAATAAGCTCCCCCAAAGTAATTGGAATAACCCTGCCTCTTCTTGGAACTAATTGTAATAACCCAACCCTAAAACAAATACATAAGTGGCTGATGCAATCCTAAATGTATATAAGTGAATAAGGTATTTTCCTCAGCATGCCTCTGGCTTTGGTTAAGTGCGCAGTGCTGTTCTTTTGCTTTATTGACTTTGTCCTTGCAAATAAAATGAAACCTACCTAGATTAAAAACTGTTCTTTTGCTTTATTGACTTTGTCCTTGCGAATAAAATGAAACCTACCTAGATTACAAGGCTTGGTTGTTTATTACATGTTGTGCAGCATTTTTTACCCTTTCTTGAATATGTTATCACAGAGGTACTAATGATGTTGCTGATTGGCTCAGCTTTGGCAAGCAGCAGGTCCATCTTGGAGGAAACTGGAATTGCCTCTGTCTAATATGGGGGCAGCTCCTGGTGTCTTCTCACAGAAGTTACCCCTGCAGCCCCCTCCTGCTACCAAAGTCTTGCCACATGAGCCCAATAAAGACTGTTAAATTTTAGGCAATTAGATTGGCTTTTAAAAGATTTTTTAAATTATTTTGTCAGTCTTCTAACTTCTGTGCAGCTAAGGGCTTCCTCATAGTTTTGAGCTCAATTCACACATAATTGCAGGACTTCAGGAGCTGAAGTTTTGTGAAAAAATAACAGAAATGACCAAACTTCTGGCAGTTGTTATGTTGTAAGACATCAGAGTTGGCACTGTAATAATGTAGAATGGAGTAGAACACAACACTACTTTTTCAGCAGCACTGGAAAAACTAGAATGGGAATAAAGGATATAACTGTGCCCTGATAAGAGATGTTGTCCTGGTTTGTCTGTGCTGATTTCAGTGGTACAAGCAGGCATGAGTGAGTTTGGAACAATGCATGAGATAAAGGAATGTATTGAAGACAAATTACATTTTAAGTTAAACAGCTGCTTTAAATGTTGCTGACTCTAGACTGGAACAGCTTACATTTAGAGGTTTTTTGACTGGTTGGTTGCAGTTTTTTGTTTTATTTCTTTGGTTTTTTTAAAGGCTGAGATATCAATGCCTGTACTCAGTATGAACAGCACCTCCCTTGATTAGTATCCCCATAGAAATCAGGTGAGTCCACTTGAGGAGAGCAGCATTTCACCAAGGTGAAAGAAACCCTTACTGGAGTGTGTTTGGAAGCCTATGCTGCTGATCATGTAAAAGAGCTTCCTTTACAGCTGTACTGTGGAAACTGAGATGAGTTTGTAAAGTGTGGTGTTTCCAACTGAAAAAATACCAAACACATTTTAAAGTGTTATTTAAAAACACATGCTGAAAGACAAGAGAAACTGTCAACAGTACTGAAGCTTGATGACAGTTATTTTGATCTTTTATATTCTTAGAGCCTATTCCAAGTAGATTCTTGCAGATCCGTCTCTATCTGTGAAGTTTGTAATTGATATGCAATAATCATTCTGTGGTGTTGGGAGGAAAATTCTAGGTTGTTTTCACAGTGCTGCTTTTTGCATGTGTTTGTTTTCAAGCATGATTTTTCAGAGAAGATAATTTTACTTACTGTGTGATAGAAATTCACACATGAAGAGTCATTAGATTTAGATTTTAGATTAGACATCAGATTTTACCATGGCATATTCTAGTTTACCCATAATGCATGTAAGTATTCAAATATTTTAAGCAGGTATCACACATGCAGTAAACACTGAACTTCCTGAGATATGAAAAAATATAGCGGATTACCTGAAATGCTGGAGGTGAAATTTAATTATGTGCTTAAAGTGAAATAATACAAACAATACACATGGTTCAGAATTTTCAGCTGTGTTTTCAAACCTGCTTAAGGGAAATGGATGCTTAAATTAATTGAATGGGAATTGTGTGTCCATATCTCTAAGTGAGCTTTGAAATGCAGGTCTTTATGCAAATTAGATGAGTTGGTCCATTTATGCTGGACAATAACATTCTGCTCCTTGATTGAGTGGAAATTATTTGTGAGAAGATGCTGGAGATTTGAGAAAAAATAACAGAAATGACCAAACTTCTGGCAGTTGTTATGTTGTAAGACATCAGAGTTGGCACTGTAATAATGTGGAATGGAGTAGAACACAACACTACTTTTTCAGCAGCACTGGAAAAACTAGAATGGGAATAAAGGATATAACTGTGGTTATATTCTTCGGAATAAAATATATATAAACCTGTGGAAATGGCATTTCTTTCCTTTGTAAACTGCAAATCATCTTCTGTTACGGAAGTGTCAGAGGTGGATAAAGACATAATTTTATTCATTTAAATGGAAATTTTTCATTTTGCATTTTTCTTAATAAAATGGAATAAAAATTCAAAATGCAACTTTATACTGAGCTGATATGTTGGAGAAGTAGTTCTTCTGTTGTGCTTCTATCTCTTTTTTTTTTCCCCATCTGTCTTCTCTTCCATATCCAATGTAGAAAGGGTGTCTGCAAGAACTAGAAATTTAGAAAGAAATAAAGTGCATTGTATGCAATTCCATCTGATGTGAATGGAGGAGTTTTAATGTTCAAAAAAGATGAGGCAATGAACATTTCCATAATGAAAATGTTGCTATAATTTGAAAACTCCCTTCTTAGCTGCCTTAAATAAAAGAAAAAAAACCCCCACACTCATAGCTAGAACTTTTGGAAGAGGAAGAATGTTTCTCAGGCCCTGCTGTACACTGCCATTTTATCTGTAAAAAACAGATTGTGTCCATTTGTTGGGATATAGTTGTGCTTCACATGACAGTATTCCAGACAGTAATTTGTGCAAGTGCACATTTGGAAGGTTAAAGGTAAGCATTTAAAGCTTTTTAATGTTTGAAATGTTAACTTCAGTTTAGCATCAGTTCTGCTTTTTACTGAATCACTGCATTGTGCTTTTCATTGCAGCATTCTGACTTCCTCAGGAATTGTCTGTTATTTAGGCTATTTTAATAATGCAGAGAGGTAACATCACTGCAAGCAGAGGGTAGCTTTCAGTTCTAGGCTGCTCTCTTTCTCCTTGTTCTTTCTACTGTTCAACCTTTCTGCCTTGGTTTTGCATGCTTTCTTGCAAAGCCCTGTGGTATGCTTTCAGAAAAGATTTGTTGAAGTAATGTTTTCAAGTTTATGTAGAGTTCTTCCAAAGTAAGAAGAGTGTTCAACACAGACTGAAGAAACTACAACCTTCCATAAATCAATAACTTTTGCTCTTTCAGTGGTTTTATTTACGTATATAACTTCTTCCTCTTTTTTCAAGTCTTCAGGAATACTTTTTCTATCACTTGACAGCACAGCATCTCAGCCCCCTTTTTTTAGATTAAAGCTATCTACCTCTGTTATGTGTCCTCCTTATGTGGATTTGCACAATCTTTCCATCTGCTGTCTTCATAGAATGGTCTGGTTTGGAAGGGACCTTTAAAGGTCATCTAGTCCAACCCCCTGCAGTGAGCAGGGACATCTTCAACTAGATCAGGTTTCTCAGAGCCCCATCCAACCTGACCTTGAATGTTTCCAGAGATGGGGCTTCTACCACCTCTCTGGGCAACCTGTGCCAGTGTTTCACCACCCTCATGGTAAAAAATTTACTCCTTATATCTAGTCTAAGTCTCCCCTCTTTTAACTTAAACCCATTACCCTTTGTCCTGTCACTACAAAAAGCTTCCCCCATCTTTCCTATAGATCCCCTTTAAGTATTGAAACGCTGCAATAAGATCTCCCCAAAGCCTTCTATTCTCCAGCTGAACAACCCTAACACTCTCAGCCTCATTTTGTAGAAGAGGTGCTTCAGCCCTCTGATAATTTTTTTGGCCTCTTGTATGCATGTGCTTTCTCTGCTTCTGTTTCCAAAATGATGTTTTATTACCTGCATGCTTACACTACACAAGTGTTCTTTTTACTGATGATGCCACATATTATCATTGCTTTCTTCATTCTATAAGGATTAATATAGGGTTAAAGTGAGAGCAAGCATCACTAGGAACTCAAAAGATCTTTTAGCTGTATTATTTATGGGCAGATAGAAATAATATTAGTTATACTGATGGTTCTGTGAAAAAGACATTCTCCCTTCTTTGAATTAATTAGCTAATGCAGAGAGCTGAAGGTTGTCCAGCAGACACACAAAAAGATGCAACATCCTTCTTGAAATTAAAGAGCTGTGGGGTAGGTAAATTGAAATTTGTTTACAATAAGTAATCACTCTTATTTTAATATATCAACTGTGAACCTGTCAGTTTATTTAGAAAATTGCTGAGGTCATTTCAAAGTTAGCAATTAATTTCTTTCTTATTAATTGATGAATTGGTGGCTATGGTTTGCTAACTAAATAGCATTTTTATTATTTATTTTCAATTTTTCTGTTCAAATTTATTTAAATTCCCTATTGCAAGCTATGGAGCACCTGTGTTATCTGTTTGCATGCTTACCTCAAAAAAAGCTATATGTTACCTGATTATATGAGGATACTCAAGCAGTGAAAAAGTTGTATATACAGTTATGCTGGATATTGCTGCTAATCTGAAGCACTTGTCACCCTTTTGATGGACCATAAGGCTGAACTGCTCACACAATTGTAGCAGAAGTCTTGGAGGATCCAGCTGTTTAATCATCAGCTTCTGATCGTCATCTCATTTTATGGCTCACCAGCAGCCTTGGTAAAAGCTCTTTGTATTGGATATTGTGGCGATGTGTGTGTCAAAATAGCAGCAATTAACTTTTGTAACTAATTTAGAAGGCTGGGTATTTTGCTAGACTTTTGGATATTCAGTTTCAGCACATCCTTCATAGGGAGAGTTCACTAATCATTCACAGCTTAAAGAAAACCATAGCAAAACTCAATAAAAAATAAAAGGTGGGAATCAAGCCTCAGAGAGGAAAGAAAAAAAAGGAGCAAAATAAAGTTAATAGGCACTGAATTTTGATTTATTTGTAAATAGGATTGACTAGAAATAAATTATCACTTGGAGCTTTGACACTGATGGGTTTATTGAAGAACAGGCCATTGTGAGTGTTTATTTTCTTGTGTTTTCTTCTTGCATATAGTTTAGTTTATTTTACATTGTGAAATGAATAAATCTTATGTATTTATTTCAAATATCTCAGAAGCCAAGACAAAAAATCAATACCACATAAAAAAATTGATCGATATGAAATGTTTAAATAAAATATCTGTCAACAAAGGCAAATGTTAACTGATAGTCAACATAATAAAGGTAAACCTCTGTTTCTTTTTTTAATAGTACTTTCCAAATCAGTTTCTGTCATGTATTCCTGTTGATCAAACTCTGGCTTTACCACAGGGCTTTTGTGAGGTCAAAAATAGCATTACAAATGTGGATAAACATAATTTTTCCTGACATATCTTGTGTATTTGAATAATTGACAGGATTATCATCTTTTTATGTACTGTAATCTTCAAAGAAAAACGGATTTAAATTTATGGTGAAAATGACCAAGTTTAATGAGATCATTACTTCTGATGTTGGATCCAAATAGAAAACATTTTGCCACTGTGACTCATCACAACTCACACACTTTCCTAAAAAGCCTTCAAACTGGATAACAGAACAAGCAAAAAAGGCCTACCATCCATTTAGACATTTAAATAAGCAGGTATATTTTTAAAGATGCTGAGTATTTCCTGGTAGAATTAATCCATGGGTCTAAATAAGCAGAAAGATTTTTAAGAGCCCCATGCCTGCAAACCCTATGGAGAATGGAAAAAAAAAAAAAAAAAAAAAAAAAAAAAAAAAAAAAAAAAACCACTTATTTCAGCAAGACATTTTGAAAATGTGTCATATTTCTTTTGTTGGCTAAGTAAGAGGTGAGCTCCTTTGCAGATGTCCAATGTGAGTATTGAGCATTTCGGAAAATTTGGCTTTGTTTCAAGCTCTCTTTAATTTGTGTGAATCTGGACCAGGGGTTTTTGTCGTTGTTACTTTTGGGGTTTTTTTTGTCAAAATTACAAAATAATTTCTAAACATAGGTGGATGTTTTCTGTGTTGGTATTTAATGAGTGAGTAGCAGTAGAAAAGATTGGGGGGCATTGTTATACACATTAGTATTTAAACCATTGTCAACAAAGTGACACTAATTCTCAAATAAGCATGTAAATCCCTGTTAGAGTTTGTGTGAAGCAGTGAGTAGCTGCATTTCCAGGTGAAATAAAGAAGCTGCAGACAGGCTGAATATTTTGTGCTCATGGTGAGATATAAAAGTGTGGTGATGGTGATTGCTACCTCAGAAAAAACACTTCTCCTCAGGAGGATTTGAGGTTTCATTTTCAAAGGTAAATATTCCCCTCTGCAGAAACACTGCTTTGCCATGGCAAAGCATCTACACATTCCAGTAAACAGATTTTCCAAATTACGTCTTTGTTACATGCCTATCCCATTAGCACAGTCACCTTGTCATTCATATCCCTGTAATGATCACTTCTGAAACATTTACACCCTGTGTTTGGCTGGCTGGTTGCTGCTTACTCAGTGGCAAGATTATTGATTGCAAGCGCTTATTAAGAAAGTATGAAGCAATAAACTATGAGAGCTGTTGATAATTCAAAAGGTGAAGCTGGCAATTATATAGGGATCAGGGGGATTATATACAGGGCCTGCATAAATATGACTGATGGTTGTGGTACTGCTGTGATGACTGTTTGAATTAAAATGTATCAGTATTGATTTTTTTCTTGGTTTTTATTGCATTTTAAATCTACATCTTTTTAATGCAAAAAGCTTATTTTATACTAGAGCTGGAATATGCTACTGTAACTTACTGATTCATTAATATATCGCTCTGTTACAATATTTTCACCTCTAGGTACAGGTTTTTTTCATATTTTTCACTCTTCTGACACTATTTGAATGAGACAGCTGAAGCTGAAACCTGTATACTTCTGAGACAATATGTTATTGTTTTTTTTTATATTCATGCTAGCTTCTGAGGGATTAACTCCTGAAGGGCTGTCTGGTTGCTTTGTTCAAATGTCCAAGCTCTGCTGTCTTGCATTTCAGCCATTCTATGTCCTCCCAACACTTGCATAACACTTCGACTGTTATGGGTGGTGAGAGGGCTGTAGTCTGTCTATGCCAGAGTCCTAGGTGGGTTGCTGTGGAGAGAAGAGTTCAGTGTAGTGCAGTGTTATGTGAAGGATATTGCCTCCTTTGGTAAATAATAGTTGTCTCTCCTGTCCCCCATTCGTAAGAGGAACATACCTGGCCCCTTAACCTAGGTCTGATAAACTTTATTCAGTCTGCATTGCAGAGAAACTAGTTCCTTTCTGTAGAATGGAAATTTCCCCTGGCAATTCAAGAGACTTGTGAAATCCTTTTTGTTTCACATAAACAGTGCTTGCTTACATCCATCTCCACCTCTTTGCATTTCTTCTGTAGAAGGAAAGTTATTTGGGATGTTTGGAATAAAGTGGTGTTCTTACCTCCTCCTTCACACCCCTGTGATCCGCACATGTTCTTGGCTCTGTGGTATATCTTACCAGGACCCTGGTGATTTGCCTGGATGCTCAAAACAAGAGTAACAAATCCTGTGGTAGTATTTGGGCCTCCCACTGATTATAGTTAAGATATGGATTCTATAGTAATATTATGCTGAAAGATTTATTGAGGCCAAACCTAAGACCTGTGCTCCTTTTATAAAGCCACATCCACATTTTCCTCCTCAGGAAGAGCTAGTCTATATGGTGAAGGCAGCAGATAAATGTATAAGATGTGCTCTGGAAAAGCTGAAAGGCCTATGAATCAGTGAACAACTTCCATCTCTCAGCCCTGCAGGAACAGATGGACTGGAGAATACAAGGCATCAGTAATTTATGAATGGCTGGGACAGTTCACTTAAATAAAACAACATATAGCATGAAAGATATGGTTTGAGCCTTTTTCCCAGGCCTCGACTACTGAATTCTTCCATGGAGTATATAAAGGAATCACTTCTGAGTTTCTGCTTCTAGACTCTGATGAATAATATATTTAGATGCTTTAAGTGTCATTGCTATGAATATCCAGTGGGTAGAGCTAAAGAAATTTGTCTTTCACATGTGATCTCCAAAATATTTTCAGCATGTTGAAAGTGCGGCATGTAGTACTCTTTTGAATGCTATAGCTTGGCAATTTCAGGGAATTGTTTGGATATTTACCATTAAATTTGACCAAAGATAGTTTGGTATATACTCGTGCTTCTGACTGTTTTCACCTAGTTACAGCAAAATACATATTTTATGCTTTATTCAGACACTTCAGTATCTAATTTGTTGCAACATATCCATTTATATTTGACACTTCATGACTACCTACTCTGTTGGAAAGCATGAAATCATCTCGATCCCTAAAGTTTGTGAACCAACAAAGAAACCAGTGCTAGAGGGCAGATTTCCTTTGTGCTCTGCAAAAGCGCAAACAACCTGCAGCTTTCTTTGAAAGCAGAATACAGGATACTCCTTTTATTCAGAATTATTGTTCTGGTAGTTTGGGCTCTTAACAGATGCCTAATGAACAAGGTTTTCACCTCCAGTGTGGTTCATGTTAGTGGTAGAAGGAGGCAGGGATAATGGCATGAAAATTTTAGGCAACTGTATTACTTATTCTGCATAAAACTAATATTCTGGGAAGACTGTGAGCTACATAAAACACTACAGCCACCCCGCTTGCTGTGTATTTTTTTGCATGCACTGTCTGCTTCTCTTATCACAAAAAAAAAAAAATAAAAATAAAAAAAAATCTATTCAGTCGTTATTGGGGTAGAGTTGACATTTGCTGCTTTTTAGCCAAATCCAGACTGAGCCCCACAAGCCAGAGAACTAATCAATACTACACTAACTGCTCCATTAATCCTCTTTTGCTGCTATTTCTCTCTCATCTTTCCAGGAGACTGTTGTCACCTCAGAGCACATAATTGATTTTTCTAGGTAATAAATGCAGCAGCTTATCAGTGATATTTCCCACATACCCCTGTACTGCAGGTCCTTATCAGGGTTTGACAGATCAGAGCTGCTTTCTGATTATTCCAAAGCAGTGACTACGTTCAGTCTAATGCAAAAAGCCACAGCTGATGTAACTGTCAAATAAGCCTAACTGGCTTATGCTTGGACCTTTCCACCTCAGATGTTGCAGTAAGAAAAGCAAATTTGAGTGTTTCCATCTGGCAAAGAATTTTCCATAAATCACCTCACATATAAAGGTCCCAATTAAAAAAAAAGAAGACTAGATAAAGAAATTTGAGGCGGGAAGAGTTCTTGGACTTAAGGTTTTTAAGTCTGGATCTTATTGTACTCATTCTCATTTGCAAACTTAGGTAGATGACAAGAAGTGCAAAGCTTCACCAGCCTTCCTTTCACCATGCTTGGCTATTGATAGGGAATACAAGAATGTGTAAAATGCCGTTACCTCACAGGAAATAAAACTGCTTGCACATTAGAAGTGCTGATGAGAAGTAGTTTGAATTTTAAAGTGTTTCTTGAGCATATAAACTTAATCTGTAGCTACCATTTCCTAGTGCCTAGCCCAGCAATTGTTAATGCCATTAAGAAGAGCATCTTAAAAAAAACAAGTTGTTTTGGATTTTTTTTTGGCAGGGGGGTGATGTGTGTGTTTATTCTTTTTGTTAGTTTTCATTGCGTGTTGGTCCCCTTTATTGCAATAGAGAAATGGTACAGTAATTGTTAAGGAAGAAAAAATCTCCCAAACCCATTGTGTATGCTCCATTGAGTTTATTATAATACTAAATTAATGTTTGTATTGATACAGTATGTAAACATGTGGGAAAGGATAATTAATGTCTACTTTTTTCTCATCAATAAGTCCAAGTGAAATAAAACACTGATAGAAAAGAAGTGGAGGGTGGGTTGGTTGGGGTTTTGGATTTTTTAAATTTATTTTAGCCATGAGATTATCTTCTAGAAAATGTAACCCTCATTTGATTTGTTGTGTCAGTCAGGTACTACTTTTCTATTGGCAAAAGGAAAAACTTCAGTCCTGCAAGTGCTCAGTGAGCATATTTAATAAATGCAAGGCTCAAACAATATTACTTTTTTTCTAAGTAGTAATGGCAGAAACCTTGACAGATTCTCCAGGTCTGCCTATGGTATAAAGAAGGTTAGCTGCGTTTTGCGAATGAGACTACAGTCAACATGAAGGCTGCTCAAAATCTTGTTTTGTTGCTTTTCCATTTGAGAAGGCAACTTGATGGCATGAAAGATGGGGTAAAATGCAGTTTTCTTTCCTTGGTTTATTTAAATTTAATTGTATATTATGCAATGAAAATCTAGCTTGTCATTGTGAAAAGGAGATGTTTTCTGCAGGTGTTACAGAACTGTAACAGTCAGAGTACTTCCTTGCTAAGTGTGAGGCAGTCAAGCAGGTGAGCAGAAAGAAACTACTGTGGAGAACAGCTGAGAGGGCCTCTAGCCTGAAGGAGAGCCATATGGATACAGCACCAGCCTCCTGTAGACTTACCGACTGAGTTCTAGTTTCCCAATGTTTTTTGGTGAGCTGAAGAAGGCAGATTGAGCTTTGATTTTCCACTCAGAGATCATGGATCTTCCCCCTACCTGCAGTTCCAGTGTGAAGAGAAATGCATGACAGATCAGAGCTGCTCAGGCCCTCTTTTGATAAAGGCTGGAGATGTCACCTCATTTAAAATAGGAGATGAGAAATGGAACTTCGTATAGCAACTGCAAATCCACCTCAGGAGAGCCATGATGCCTATGTGAAATTCATCCTAGGGTTAAGAACATTGTTCCATCTTCCTTCCTCAGTCTTCATAAATGAGAGGGACAGTCATTGGTTTCATATGTGTATATGAATGCATAATAATAAACTTATTAAATAAAAAAGCAATATAGAGGCTTAGGGTGTGTTAAGATTCAGGTTGTTTGTACAGCCTCACTTGCCTCTTTCTTCTGTATGTATTATGAAATACTATAATCTGAAACTTAAAATAAGGGCATATATATATTTTTTTTCTACAGGTCTCTGACTCATCCACTGCACATGTGCATTTGATTGAGGGGGCTGGAACATAGCTATTCACTTCAGTCACTGGCCTGACTTTTTTTTGTTACGAAGCAGGTCAATTAAATCTTTCTTGAATGTGAACAGAGTTCTTAATTTTTTCATGTTTCCAGCTTGAAAGCATGAGGTCTGTTTTGTGGAGATTCTGAAGAGTTACCACTGCTATTAAAGTTACTAGGAGATCTGTTTTGTGTGTGTGAAATGCTGTACAATGCTAAAGATCATGGAAAATCAGGGAGTCATTTAGGAATCTGCTAATTTTAGATACTTTTGACTTTAAGTCTCCCTGCCTTATGTCTTAGTAATAAAAAACACTTGCAAACTTCATAGAAGTTTGATGAAGCAAAAAATAGTTAATATTTACAAAGCTGCCAGATGTTACAGTGATTACAGCAGAGAAGAAACCTAGAGGACATTAATAATTTTGCCTTCAGAACAAGGTTTAATCAGTGCTCAGTAAATAAATGTTGGCCTTCTCACTGAATAGTTTAAAGGAGACAGGCATTTCTTCATTTAGCAGTGTCCTAGGAAATATAGATTTGTTAAAATATGGGTGAAGCTTTGAAAACTCTCCTTTGGTATGTCTGCATTTATTGGAGAGTGCATCCACCCAGTTAAAATGAACAATTGAAGTGCAAAGATATCAGGCAACTTTATTTGCAGGTAGCATTACCTCTGACTTCCTCAAATGTGAGCGAGCGAAAGAATAATTGAGTGCAGAATAAAGGGTTCTGATTATAATTTATCTTTTTTTGCAACCTGATTTTCACATGGAGGTTTCCAGATTTTTCTCTTAGAACAGACAATAATTACTGTAATATAATACTTACAAAGAAAACACATATATGTTTCCACTACAAAGTACCTAGACTCTTTGTATGCATTCCACTGTATAATATAGCTCTTTCTGCTTTTGAAATCTGTTTGTCTGGAAAGAGAAGAGATGTGTATGGGGGCAACATGAGGCTGGAAAGGGACTGGAAAAGAACAAGTCACATTTGGTTATGATAATTTCTTCATGTACTGTTGCAAAGATACAACAGTTCTTTTGCTGTCATATCAAAGAGTAATGAACTTTGCTTCCATTCTTACCCATGCCACTATTAAATAATAATTAACATAATATTACAAGAAATATCACTCCAGCCTGGCATATCGTACTATTTGTTCATGTTTCCCTTCTGTAATAATTTATCTGTGGGAAACTCTTGAGCTTATTTTAACTTGCGTTGTTATAACATGCCATGATCTTACACCATAACCTTCTACACTTTGTCTGCTTTTTCCTAGAAACTATTAATTCCATGTTCTAGATATCTATCCGTCACTGTCTTAAAGTGCTCTTAAACTCATTATCCAAATTCAGTCAGATTGGTCTCAAATATTCTTCTTTTACAGGTTCTGTGAAAAGTGGCAAGTAGGTGTCAAATGCCCTCCTTGAGGGAACAGCAAGGAAGATTTGAATCTTACCAGTTTTGCTTGTATCATTTGAATAGGTTGTCAGTGTAACTGGAAAGAAAGTCTTAAAGAGTATGGGACAGAGTTTAAGCTCTGTGCATGTGAATATGTTTGCTGTTGCTTTATGTCAGGTGACTCCAGTTCCAGACAGATTTTTGCCTGGTGGAGAAAAATAACTGTTTTGTTGGTTGAAATGAACCTATGGATGAAGTTGCTCTTTGTTTTAAAAACAAACAAACAACTCAATTTCTCTCCATTTCCTGCAATTCCTAGGTATTTTCACAGTGGATGGCAACTCTGTCAGAAGTAACAGGATTTTTCTATCACTGATGTTCTACACCTCTGCAAACTAGGGAATAATTTAATTTGTATGTATTTAGATGCTTAGTATTTTTCTTCAAAAGTCTAGTGGGTGTCACTTGCCATTAATGTTAGGACCAGAAAGCATTTTCTATGTCAGTGATTAGTATGAAAAATTATTGTGTAGAATTTGGAGAGACTCATCTTTTTCACTGTCCTCTGCCTGTCAGTGGCCTGTTCCAGATGCCTTGGAAAATGATAAAGCCCCAGAGATAAGGCTATGCTGGGACTCTACTCTATGCTCTTCCCACAGTAGGTCTTACCTGTCTAGTCATTCAGGCTGTTACCCTCATATTGCTGAGGTCCTATACCCTTCCTAAAAATTGTAACTGTGCTAGTTACAATTGTAAGTGTAATAGTAAATCTAGATGGTTTTGGTGTTGTCCTGGTTTCACAAGGATAGAATCATAGGCCAGTCATGGCACGCAGGCCATTAGCAGTGTTGAGTCAGCTGGGTGCTTCAGCTAGGAGGGAACAGGGCAGTTGCCCTGAACTGGCTAATGGGTGTATTCTGTACCATAAATGTCACGCTCATTATAAAGGGAGAAGTTTATTGAGGACAAGGGATGCTTCTCCTCCTCTCAAGGGTCATCGTCCCTGGACTGGGTATAACTCTGTATACTTTTGTTTCATTAGACTTGTTTTCACTTCAACCCATGTGCCTCCTCTCCTTTTCCTGATTCCCCTTCTCAGCTGGGGAAGGGTCATTGGGTAACAAAGCAACTGCTATTGTGCAGTCCTGGATACAGGCTAAACATAGACAGCTATCCATAGAAACATCCTGCTCTGCTAAGTTCTTAGCTTCATAGATATCCTATGTCAAAATTTCATCTTCTACTGACATGCTGTGAGAAGAAAATTCTCCTTTATTGTCTGCATTTATTAGACTTGCCTTTCATTGCAAGTTCTTTTTTGAGATGTTCAGATGTGCCTCTTTTAATATCTGTATTTTCATTTATAATTATGATCAGTCTTAATTATTCCCATTTTTAAGGCAAGATGTCCCAGTCTTTTCTGCCTGTCTCTTCCACCCTACTTTGGGGCATTTTCCTGACATGTAGTGTGACATTCTGTGGATAGTTTTTTAAGATGCTGTTTCTGTACAAGTGCCTGAAATGACATTTAGAGGTGGCTACTCACAGCCGTCACGTCTAAGGCACTGATGTCAATTTTGGCAAGTGTCTTATATGTTGTGGATTGTATCCTTCACTGGGTAATGTGAAAAGTATTCAAGTGCTTCTTTAAATGACAGCCATTTTTACTGTGGGATTGATTCAGATGTGAGGTCAAAGATCAAAATACTCATTTTTCAGCCTGGAAACATCTTCTCCTTAAGCTGGGCAGTGTGACTGTCAAGGCTTGGGCTGCCTTTTCCTTGCATAGCAAGGAAAATGTAGCTGTGCCCAGGACAACCCAAAACAGAAATAATAATGATGCTGAAATTCATCTTCAGAACTCTTATTAGAGCACTGCATGTAGGGCTTTTTGATGTAATTGCATGCATTACTGAATTTAAAACAAAGCTATGGCCAGTGGGTAGTATAAAATCCTGACCTGATACACCTGAAATAACCAAGGGCGTCTGAGAACAAGAAAGGCAACATTTAAGTTCACTGAAAATATTCCCACACTGTCCCTTGGAGAACCTGTAAAGCAATGTAACCTAAATCCAAAACAATCTCTTAAAAATGGAAATTCTTGTTTTAGCGTCCTGCTTGCAATAAAAAGTAAAAGAACAAAAGTAAATAAATTAATTCATAAAACAAAACATCGACACTGGATCAAAAGACAGAGTTATGCCAGTATTTATGCTTTGAGACAGTATGACTAAGCAACAGTTCTGCACAAAAGCCAAAATAACCAAAATAAATAAATATATAAATAAATGAGACTAAACTTCAGGTCAAGTGCTAATATGAGACCAGAGCTATGGACCCAGTGAAGGAGTTTGGCTGAAGATCTACATTTGTCTTTTTCAAATATAGAGAGTTTATACTGCTTTTCAGAGTTTTAAATACATCTCCCAGGGCTGCACAATAAACTTTTTTTAAGAAATAAAAAATACAATTACAAGAATGTAATGAATCAGAACAGCTTCACTCAAGACTATTCTGAATGAAAATGATGGAAACAAACTGAGAAAATGTTAAAAGCTTGAATGAATATAAAGCTCCTAGCTTTGACCAGTGCATTTCAACAAATGGAGAGGACCAAACTTTTGAACAACATGTACTCAGAATTCATTTGGAAAAAAAAACCCCAAACAAAACAAAACCCTGAACCTACAAAAAACAATACAAAAAATCTCTTTTGTGACATTTTAAATTTAGAGCAAGCAAGCCCACATAAACCATAGGGACTAGAAGGAGTTTACTTTAGTTTCACTTCTGGGAGCTAAAACTAGTTCTTTTTTAATGGTGTGTAAAACAGTATTCTTCTGTCTTATCTGGCAAACAGATCATTGGTAAAGATATTAGGCATAACTGGCAACAATACTGAGCCCTGAAAAAGGATTCTAGTAATAGCTGCTATTCAGATATCTTGAAGGCAGCATAGACCTTCTCTATGTATAAAAGGCATGTTTCTGTCTCTCAATAGTAATCATAAGGATTTATACTGGACTCCAAGTCAGCTGGTTAATTGCCCCACATTACAGCTGAAATAGTTGTCCTGACCCTTTTCATCAATTGAGGTTACACAGATGCTCGTAATTCTGCCATTTCCTAAGGCAGTTATTTTTGAATTTGTAAACTGATTGGTCTTCTAATGGACATCACAGCTCAGCAGTTCCAAACCAGACCTATGCTTTGTACAAAGGTAGCTTAGTCTGCCCTCTGGGATGACCTTCACTACGTTGCTTTGCATCTATGCACCCTGTCTTTAAAATGAAGGTGATTACATTACACCCATTTTTAAAAAGGATAATGAGGAGGACCCTGGGAACTACTGACCAGTCAGCCTCACCTCTATGTCCAGTATGATCATGGAATAGATCCTTCAGAAAGTTATCTTGAAGCATATGGAAGACAGAGAGGTGATTAGAGACAGCCAACATGGCCTCACCAAGGACAAATCATGCCTGACTAATCTGGTGGCCTTTTATGATGGAGTGACTGCATCAGTCAAAAAGTGAAAAGCTATTGATGTCATCTACCTGGACTTCTGTAAAGCCTTCGATATGGTCCCGTACAGCATTCTTACCTCTAAATTGGAGAGATATGGATTTGATTGATGGACTATTTCACTGTTAAGGAATTGGCTGGATGGCTGGATCCAAAGAGTCAGAGTCAATGCTTCAATGTCCAGTAACAAGTGGTGTCCCTTAAGAGTTCATGCTGGGACCGGTACTGCTGGATATCTTCATCAATGACATGGATCAATTGCACCCTCAGCAAGTTTGTGGATGACAAGCAGAGCTGCACAGTTCCATCAGGGAAGGGATGAATTTGCTTTCTGGGCTGCGAGCGCACATTGACAGCTCGTGTCGAATTTTTCATCCCCCGGTAATGATAAGCTAAAGCTGTGATAATATTGAAAAATGCTGCATAAGTCTAGAATTATTCTGTTTAGACAAAATGTTTCTATCGATTTTTGAAAACTTAAGTACATCATTACTTGATTTAATACAGAGTGTCTGAATTAATGAGTAAAGCCTTTAAAAATTTCTCTGGTACAGGTTACCTATCCACAGACTGACACCTTCCACTTGCATGTAACAAAGAGAACTTCAGGACTTTTGAGGAAAAGTCTTTTTCTGTACTTTCTACGTAGAAGACAAAGCAATGGAAACTCCAGCAGAACTGAGAGGAGGGCACTGAAAAACAAAAAACAAAAACCAAAACCAACCAGTGTAGATAATTTACAGTAAAAAGAAAGATAGAGAAATATTAGAAGATTAAAAAATAGCAGAACAAGAACAGAAAGCAACAGAGAGAGAAAGATAAGCGAGAGATAAAAGGTAAATAGAAAAAACAGAGTGTGGGAAAGCGATAAGAAGAGACAATCAATCTCAGGCTTTTAGTCACTTAGACCTAAGGTGACGCAGGAAAAAAAATGTCAGGGTGAATACGTATGCCATTTTTATGTCTCCAAATACATTCATAAATCAGATCGGATATGATATGATCCAAATTATCCAGTCATAGAAATCATGAGTGTGGAGCGCACAGTCATGCTCGGCTGCCACAACCTGATTTAAAAATTCCCGTTTTACAATATAAACAAATTCCTCAGATTGAGAAATAAGTCTGCTACACTTAGAAAAACGTACATTGGAATGCTTTGACTAAACATGCAATCTAGTAGTTTACTTTCTTCATTAGTGATTTACATGCAGAAATAATTTTTAAGGGTTTAACAGAACACAGCCTGAGTTCTTCTCACAAGGATATGCTGTCATCTTGGTGCACGTGATATTTCAACTGAACACTCCTATAAGCCCTGCACCTACAGATATGATTTTGCATTTATTGTACATGAAATTTATCTACATATGGAGGAGAATAAACATGAGGCAAAATATTTTTTTATTTCCTCTAGGTCCAAAGGGTTCTTAACCCAATAGCACAAATGTCATGATCTACAAGATAAGTGGGTGAAGGTAAGCAAGGTGAATTCAATCCTTTGTCACATAGCTTTCTAATGTATTATTGATATCTTGTTAAATATGCACTCTAGTGGAAAAAATCTAAAAAAACAATAGGACAAAAATGAGAATGAAGTAGTATCTTTGTCCATTGCATTTGTAGACATCAGATAATTATTTGGAAAATAAAAAATACCCTTAAATCTCATTAAGAGCTATGTGAAAAATCATTAGAAAGTGTTTCTATTTTTCAGCAAACATTTGTGAGGAAAAAAAGTTTAAAAATTACTATAAGCATTTGCAATATGACTTCTAAGTTTGTAGATTGTACTTCTGTTACACTTAGAAAAAATCTGCTAACTTAGGGACAGAAACTTGTTTTTTAGTGATGTTTAGGGGGTTGTCACTGTAATCAATTGCCATGAGGAAATGAAGCTTTAAGTAAAATACTAAATTTCTTGAGATTCATAATAAAAAGGGTGAGAATTGACCATGGTGGGTTCTTGAGTGTATTGCTGGGTGCCAAAAAAGCCTGAATCAACTCTTGCTGGTTTTTCAGAGAAGCTTGACATACCATGGTCAGAAGATGGAAAAAAGGTGTAAATGTGCACTATGACGAATAGAAGCCTTTTTTACATGCAATTTCCATTGCTTATGTTGTGCATTTCTCCCTAACAAATAGAATTACCAAAATGTCTGTAAGTATTTGTGATTAAAACAGAAGACAAAACAGTGGCCTTTTGCTTGGAAGGATGATCCTGTTAGAACAGGTCCTTCATGCTTCTCTCCAGGGCTTGGCAGTCTTTTTATGTTTCTAGAGGGGTTGTGGGAGGTTTGCAAGTGTCAAGGGAAGCATGCATGGGGTGATGCTCTGAATACTTCAACACAGATAATGTTACTTGCTATATCCTTTTTCCATGTGGATGTTAATATTACTGAAGTGAAAAAATTGTTCCTTAAGAAAAAAGCAGATAATTTTAGTTGCATTTGATATTTATGATATTGACAATGTATTCAATGTGGTGTAGGTACTTTTTCTCAAGTAAAATAAGGCATAGTACTTGTTACAAACACTGTTTAGTCTGAGGCAGCACTTTCACAACCAGTATTAAAAGCTTTTGTGTAGACGTAGCAATAGGTTTTGATCCTGTCCGGATTTCAATTCCTGAAAAGCCTTATGGTGCCACAAAAAAAAAAAAAGAACTTCTATAATTTGTGTAGGCAAGGATTTTCTTCTGAATGTAACAGACTGTCAAGCCTGCATTTGGTTACTTTCTATATTGTTGCATGCTTTGTTGTCCCAAATGAAAGGGAAATCTGAAGATGGAAGGATTTGATGTACAGGTGAATTTGACCTAATTAAGATATTATCTTTGAATTTGTCAGGTAGATTGTGATTTTTTAATTTATATTAAAAACAGGGACAAAACAGATCTTTTATTAACTATTAAAATCAGAGTTTTTTGACCAAGCCTACAAGTAACTGCATAGCCATCAACTAGTGCTGTGTGGAATGGAGATTTCAGAAGACCACAGTGTCAACGTATTGTTCTTGCTGCTGACTGTTTAAAAGTGTTTAACTTTGTCAGAGGGAGTTGGATATAAAATATTCAACCAAAGGGAAGATATGCATCATGCTTTTATTGATTTATCCTGCTGCCTTTTCCTCAGCAGTAGAGCATCTTCCATGGAATAGTCAATGGCAATAATGAGGTTTGTTTATAGCCAACAGATCTCATCAGATTGTCCTCAGAATCATAATTGTCTTTACCTTAAACCTTACCAAGTATAGCAGGCATATTAGCCATAGATCCTCCTCAAGTGTCCTGTGTTTTTAGAAATTATCTTCAAGACAGTGGACAAGCAGATTAAAAAGTTCAAATTTTTCCTTACATCACTTTTTATACTTACTGGAGTACCTGGAAGTAAGTATATATATAGTTCAAGGAAATGTTAAATTCACAATATTTCATCTTAAAGAGAAGAAAATATTGAAGATAAAAACAAGAAAAAAATTGTAAATTAATTTGTAAGCACTCTAAAAGCAGAAGTACAGCAAATTATCACATAGGAAATAATTCCTAATGTTTTTAATTAGTCTGGATGACGTATTGTGACAGTCATGGCACTACACAATTATAAATGGACAAACCCCATATAAATGACTTTTATTCCTAATCCTACACACAGCAGTGCAGTCAGCAGTACATTGTTAAGTCAATGGATAGTTTTTGATCTCTTAGAGGTTTCTAATGAGCCGGGTTGCTATCAGAAAATGAAAGTGGAATGAGTGAATAATTGTCATTATATCCACAGTGGTGGATCAGAAATGCTTTCATAACTGTTTTCCTCTGAGGTGAAGAGATAATTTGTATTCTGCTGAGATACTGCCTTGAAAAGACATGGTCATTCTTCATAGTGTGCCCAGCTACTCCGTCCCCAAGAAGACACTGTTCTTCAGAGGTCTTCCAGTGCCAGAGTGAATGAAAATCACTCAACAGGATGGACTAATTGTGCACAGTTTTCTAAAACCATCTATCTGCTTGATAGCAGCAAGGCTGAGTCATACCTTTTGTACTCCTCTTTGCGTATGGCTACAGTGTTGCTGTTTACGGTATGAACAAGAGGCAGCCCTAAGGTCCATTTCATTGCAGTTCGTGCTGTAAATCATTTATGCTTCTCTATTAATCTATATAATAGAACATATGTACTGTTCCTTCGGTAAACACATTAGTCAGCAGATTCTTCAGTCAATTGTCAAATTATTCAATGGATTTTTGGTGTATACTCAGTCAGCTTTAATGATGATTAAACCACAAAGAAAATTAATTTAAAAGAAACTGCATACAGACTTCTGTCAGTGTGTTAGTAGAAGTAATAACCAATGCATTAAGATTGAAATACAACTTTTAAAAATATTATTTCTTTTTAGTTCTTTGGAAAATAAGAATGACTTTGGCAGGAAAATTGAAAAATTCTGTCTCAGTCCCAATTGGAAACAGAAAAATCTAGATGTTTAGAAGTGTAACATTTTTACAATGGAAATGAGAGATTTTTGTAATTCATCAACACCCAAGGATGATAGATTTTAAAATACCTTATTTTGAAGTTTCATTTAATGATTAATTTTTCCACTTAGAATTGGCATGTAACATTACCATTAAAACTAAAAATGTTTCACTTTAAAATTTTAGCTCTCCATGAACCTTCTGTTTTAATTATCTCATAAGAAATCTTTACTTTGGGATGTGGGGGAGAAAGAGGAGAAAACCTCTTTTTTCAGCCCTTTTAGAGAATTTGAAGTAATCACAACCTGCCTTTAAAATACATGGGTTAAAATATTCTATCTCAAGATAATGTACTTTAAATGATCTTACTAGATTCTACCTACTCATTTTTAAACGGTTCTTTGGACAAATATGTCATACTTTTTCCATTAATTTCATTTAGAACAACTGCAATAACTCAGTAACAGCCAACTGAGTTTAATCAAACATGGCTTATTTTGTGGAACTTGAGGAGGCTTCTAGACTACACATCAGTTCAATAATTATTTTGTCTCACACTTAGAAAGATTTTTTCCTTCTTCTATCATGTCTCATGAGTGTTGAAGATGCAAAAGTCTTAGGACTTCAAGACAGGATTCCTCTTCACCTCTTCCACCAATTCAAAATTTGCTTTACTTTAACTTACATTTTCTAGAAAAAAAGCTTTCAAAGGTTAGGTCTTGCTTGAGAAGAATAACCTCCTGCGAAAACATGGAAATTGGTAGTAATTCCTTAGGGATCAATATTGTGAGTCTTTAGAATATTTAATTTTTAAGGCTTTTTTAATGTTTTGAAGCAACAGCAGATCACCAGCCAGATTATTGTGAATATTTCACTGAGAATTTTAGGGTAGGATTTTCAACCTGCCATTGGCTAAATCTACTTTTTTTTTTTTTTTTTAATTATTATTATTATAAGGTAGAAGTCACAATGCTATCAGCTGCAAGCAGAATGGGGTCAGTGCTGACCCCTTCTGAGCAGCTAATCCTCTGTCTCATATTGTTTACACAGCAGGTGTGGGATGAGTGGTCTGCTATTTCTCACCTTCTTTTCACCTTCCTGATATTTCTTTCAATTTAAACATATTTGCATGCACCAGTGAGAACAGGCACTTTTACAACATTACAGGATATAAGTGGACCATAGTAGAATTAATTGCTACAAAGTTTTCTTTCAAACCCCCTCCCAGTTTGATTCATATTTGTATCTAATAAGCAGCAGGACCAAAGTTATCAATCTGTCAAGAGGAAAATATATAGCCTGATCATAAATTAAAGGGCAGTGCTCAAGGCAGCCGACACTGGAACAAGGCTTGTGATTCTGTATTTTATAAGTATTGTAACTTCTTCTAGCATAAAGAAGTATTGAGAAAGTTAGCCCTTTGAAGTAGAATTTCTGCTAAACGTAATTTTATTTTTGTTTCATGAAACAATTCTTAGCAATAAAATATATTTAACATTCAGCATACTAAACGCATGTGATTTTTTCTTTTTTTCTTTTTCATTGAATATATTTTGTATCTTTACGTTAGTTTGAGATTTGTTTTGATCTCAGAGTTTTCACTACAGACAAATAGCAAAAAATAAAATGAAACTGCCACAAAGAGTTAAGTTTGGGTTTAATGAGTTTAACAGATGAAACTTCCTTAAGGATTACTTGGTATTATGTTTGATTTTTAGACAGCAGAAAACTTTTCACTAGGAGAGAAGTCTGAGATTTAACTGTAAAGGATGAGAAAAAAACACTATTAATTTTGCCTCAGGAAATCAATGATTCCAGTTTCAATCTTTTTTAGGGGCATCTTTATTCTTTATTTCCCTGTCTGGCCTCAGAAATAAACTCCCAATATACTTTGTCATATGGTGTACAGGTTGTTGGTTTGAGACACAGGGACAGTAAGTCAATAGTCTCTCTCTGAGAATACTGCTGAGAGTTAGGATTGTCTAATATGAGAAGTGCAGTCGGGCAATCTGCTGTCGAGGAGTTGTATTCTCTACTTCGTACAGAAACATCAACTGGAATTATTTCTCTGGAGTGTTCTTAAAGCTTGTCACTGAAAAGCGCAAGGGAATTTGGATGGAGTTCTGGAAAGTCATCAAGGGCATTAGAGCATGATTTTTGTATAGTTTAATTGAAAAGGCTGGTTGAGTTGATTTTACAAAGAAAAATAAAATATTTTCTTCTATGCTCAATGTTTATGAAACAATATTTACTGTAAATAACTTCTTTTAAAAATACATCATTCCAATTGAAAACAGAAGTTAATACTAACTTAATGTTTAAGGTTTTGGTCCATTTTTGCTATAAAAATATACAGAAGCTCTTGCCCTACTTTCACTTAGTTGACTATATTGTTACGTTTAGCAAATTCTTTTCCAAGTAAAATCCTATTATGTTTTTTTCACAAGGTGTTCTTGGGTTATTCTGACAATATCTCCTGAAATGTATAGTAGGGGAAAATTTGAATAAAAGTAAAATTAAGGTTGTTATACTTTTTTTTTTTTTAAAAGGGTTTTGACTTCTTGGGTTTCTTTGGTGCCCAAACCAACACACATTTAATGAAGTGAGTAACTTCATCCTTCCTGAGAATACAGCTAAATTAGTATGCTGTAAGTTTCTGAAGATTATTTCTGAAGATGTAGAGCATTTTCTTTTACTTCTTTTTCTGTCTTGGGAATGTTTCAGGACTTTGAAGGGCTTCAGCACAGGAAACTAAATGAGTAAGAACAGCTTATTCATTCTTGTTCTTTATATACAAGAGATTTTCTTGTATAGAAGAGAATCATGTACAGGATTCCAAATACAATGAGGTCACTGTGCGCTTTAGAGAGTTTTAGTTTTGAAAACAAAATCATGTGGACTTAGGAAACGAGGTATGACTGCAAGCAATATTTGTTCTTCTCTGTGGGAAAAAGTATCAACGGGGGGGTTCTTTGTGGGGAAAAAAAAAAAAAATTATAGACTTGGGCTGACAAAATTTTGAAAATGGTGGTGGTATGAGAAGGAATGACAGAACTCGCAAGCTCATACTACTTTCAGTACTAACTGTGCTGTGTCTTTCGTTTCTTGCCAGAGACTGAATATTTTTGAGAAAGTTATTTCCCATTCCAGTAGGAAAGTATCAATAATAAGGCCTAAAAATGCAAGTTGCTAGTGTGAGAGAAGTCTTGACTTTGTCAGATAAAAAATGCAACTTGGTGTCCAGAGCAGGTAGCAAGGCATAGGAAAGGATAACTCATCACTTCCCAGGACTACAGTACTGTTCTATGTATGAAAATAATGTCATATGATATCTTAGAGAAATAAAAATAATAGGCCTCAAACTCAGTATGCAAAATTTGTTAGGAGTTAAAATATTTATTTTCTGAGGACACTTGAAGTCATTAGCCTGTTTTCTGCTGGCTGTAATTTTATGGATCAGGGACCTGGGAGACAGTCAGTTATGTATTATGGAGGGCCTTAACTCTTTTCTGCACTTGAAAATCTTTGCATAAGATGCCTAAAGTAAAATTTAATCAGTAAGTCCTTCAGCTAACTTATTTTGAAGAAGTTTATTGTAAATAAATAATTAATGCATGTGATCCCCTGATTAAAATGAATAATCCTTTGGAAATCCTGGTTATATCTTTGTCATATTGCTGTAGCAAAGATTTGCAAAGTCAGCTCAGCTCAACATGAGAGTGTAATAAGAGATGATAATCATCAGTTTGTTGGGTTTTTTTGTTTTTGTTTTTGTTTTTTTTATTTTATTTTATTTTACAGCATGCAATGTAATATTATTTTCAAGTCATTCTAATAGACCTGTGTCTAATCTATAATTACAAGTCTGATCTTCAGTGAATTGACTGCCTCTCATAACAACTGAATAAGGATAAATAAAGATTAAAAAATACTTTGTATTCCCAAAAAGGCTTTAAAATTTTTTATTGAATTGGTAAGATTCTTAGAGAGAATTTAGTAGAACTACTGTGGACTTACTCATTTGAGTCCAAGCTGTTCTGCCAGCCTCATCACTGGGAACTGCCAAAGGTAAATCTAGCCATCATAGATCAAGAGTAGCGATGGGTCCTGCAACAGTTTTCTCTGGATTGCAGTCCATGATTAATCTCTCTGCTTTGATATTAGTGAGCTAGCAAAGAATTTGATCTCTCATAATAAATGATTCTGTGGCAGCTACTGATGTGAGCTACTCTGGCTTCGGTTCCCGAGCCTAACAGGAGTTCGTGCTGTCATTTATTTACTGTTCGTTGAAAGAAACATTTTAATTAATGACCTCATCACATTTTTGCTATTTCATTGTCTCTTAATAGTTAGTTTCTGGATTATTTTTTTTTAAACTACTATACAAGTTAAATTAATAAATAAGGTTTGGGTAATTGAAACATTATGAATGTGAGGTCTACTAAAGGACAGACAAGTTTTAGCTCTAGATTTTCAACACAAAGTATTTTTTCAGAGTCAAGGTTCAGGTTTGTTTAAATGTAAGGAAAGAGGTAATTCTGGAGATTCCATGCAGAGTAGGGACTGAAATTGATACAACTAAACCATCTTCAGAAAGGCAACATGGTTGAGAAATTTTGCCATGCATCTTGGCATTTCAAACCATGTCAATAAAACTAGAATTGATGGCTGCTGGGAAAGCTGAGCCTTAGAGGGGTAGAAAATCTTACCGAAACTCACAGTTCAGGTCAACTTCAGATAATTAATCTCCCTGTTCCAAGTCCAGTGTCTGAGGAGGACATGCCTCCTCTTGTTGCTATTCCTGACCTTTAAGCTTTGAGTGTCAGTTAAGCCCAAAGCAAAGAGCTGTCTGGCAAAGTCAGTTTGTCCATATCTCTAGAAATGGCTCACCTGACAGTCAACTGCATTTTCTTTAAGCCATGGTAATTAATAGTGTGCTTCTAGATGAGAAGCTTCCTCTCTGTTTTGTGATACGCTCTGTCATAGTTTAACAGAATAGATCCTTAATTTATGTCTCCTTAGCAGCTTTATCTTTTAAATTAATTGCCCTGTGGAATTCTCTACATATTAATGTTGAGTAGAGTGTCTCTTCTTATGAAATACCAGAGTACTGATCTGAAGAAAATGAATGATATGAAGCATGAAACAGTACTTAACAAATTGTCTTTATCACACCTTGAAATCTTGCTTTGTGTGTTTCATTTCATTCTGTGTATTGGTTTGTTACCTTTAGCCCCCACTGGGAGAAGTGTACATAACCTTCCTGAGTTGTTCACTTTGCATTTGGAACTCTAATTTTGCTGAAAGACATATAAAATCCCAGTGGCCAGACAATTCCCTTGTGAACACACAATTGATAATACTGAAAAGCTGAAGCTATTCAAGCACGTGTTGGCATTATTTATGCTTGCAGTTTTCCCTTTGGATGCAGTTCTATGTGATGTGGCAATATGTTTTAAGTTTGTGCTCAAAGGGATTTTATTTTCATTTCTTGACATCATACCTTCTATACAAAGGGGATTTTTCAAGCAGCTGCAATGGAAGAAGGAAACCAAAAATTTATTGAGTAGAGGTGCCTTTATTACCAAATTATATAATTCAGGGGATAAATTAATCAGAATATCTGACTTTTATTATGGATCTGTTTAAAACAAAGGAAATACTTTTTTCTTTCCCTTCTCTTACTTTCATCATCTCTTAGATCTCTCTGGGTGAAAGGTTTCCTGCTGTAGATTACTTGAGAATAGCCAATGACACCAGGAATTGTTAGCTCTTCACTCATGTCCTCCTTTCCTCTCTCTTTCCACATCTCACCACCCTTTTTGAAAGTAAGAATACTTCAATTTTGTACTACCCACTACACATTCTCAAACCAGGAACCAAAATGTTGGCCAGTTCAGGATCCAGTGCATTTTGGAACCATTTGATTTAGTTGAAAATCTTTTGTTATCTTTAGAAAGGCCTGTTCTAAAAAGACCCACAGTTTCAATTATATTTATAGACAATAAAAGCCATGAAGTACACCTGTAGGGTAACTTGGACAAAAATGTGTGGTATGTTTCAGCGGAGTAATCAGTTCCAAACTGAGTACAAGTATTCCCAGTTTGGAGCACAAGCCTTTTGCTCTTCTACCATTTGTTCTTCCAGAATTACATTACCTGACTCCTGTGCTGCTGGTTTAGTCCCTTTTTCCTGTTACTTAGTCTGCATCTTGAAAATGAACATGAGAGAAAATCTGAATAATAAGGGAAGATCATTTCATAACAACTGCAATCAGACCATGATTTGAAACTAGGGAGCTGTTTTCAGATTTCTGAAAAAAAAAACCCAAAAAACAAACAAAAAAAATCTAAACCCTCCCCCCCAACAAACCCTACCATCATGAATCAATTCAAAACATGAATGGAAGGAAATTAAGGACCAGAAGAATATAGTTTTCATATGCTGTGGAGTTTACAGTTTACATACATTTATTTGAAAGGAAGGAAATGTTTAATACCTTTTCTTCAGTGTGAATGGAAATAAGGATTGCTATCTGTTGTATATACAGCCCTTCAGAGAACTTCAGACTTTGGAGAGCTTTATAAGCAGTACATGTGCTATGTATGTATGTTAGTTGGTGCTTTACCTAATCCTGTCCTCGAGGATTTGACACTTTTATATCTATGGTTCACATGTTCTTGTTGAGCTTCACTACCTGGGGTGGAGGAGATAACAGTTTGCTCTACTCAGTTAGACCATATGCAGTTAAAACACCTGTTTCTCCCAGGCTTTTCCTTCCCAACAGATCACAGAACAGATTTCCTTTTGCTATCTTAACAAAAGCTTTCTAGCAGATTGTATTTGGTCTGGCTGAGGTGGAGTTAATTTTCCCCATAGCAGCCCTCATAGTGCTGTGCTTTGTATTGGTAGCTAGAAATGCGTTGATAACACACCAGCATTTTGGTTCTGCTGAGCAGGGCTCATACAGCATCAAGGCTGACTCTCCAACATTTCTACACCCCAACCCCAGGAGGCTGGGGGTGGGCAAGACCTTGGGAGGGAGAGTAGCCAGGACCTTTTTTATCTTTTTTCTATCTTATTTTCTCCCCTTCCCATCCTGCTGAGGAATGGAGTGATAGAGTGGCTTGGTGGGCAGTTGGTGTCCAGCCAAGATTAACCTACCACACAACTGTACTTAGAAAAGCTTAACTTTTCTTACTGTTTGTGAAAATTTCAGGATACTGAGCCAGTTCATTTGACTGATCTAAAACCCTTCATTATATTGTCCATTGTATGTTGTGTAAAGATAGTTTCTCATAAAAAGAATGGAAACCAGTCTTTTCATCTGTCTCGTCCTTATGGAAGCATGTTCTATTTTAAAGCACCCAAAATGCCCATATCTGTGTGAAGATGCACATTACCTGGTTGGTTCCAAGTCTGTATGACGCTAAAGAGGTTATTTACATGCTGTGATGCATTACTCTCTCTTTTTATGGTCAGGGGATCTGCTGGATCTGATTTCATTGCATGGAGTCACTGAAGAACTGCTATGGGCCTGCAGCAGTAGCTGCTGGCTGCTATTTTGAAGTTTGAATATGCTTTGGAGTCTTGCACCACAGTTTGTTCTTTGATTTATAAAGGTCAAATAGTGACCACATAGATCAAAATTTGACTTGTTTTCAATAAAGATCTAGCTTAGTCAATCAATAGGCTACCACTTTTTAGAAAGCAGTCCCAAAAGCCCTTGGAAAAGCTTTCTTTCATTGCCATTTCACATCCCTATTTGAGAACATTTGAAAAATACATCATAGCTCTTTCTCTGCAACAAAATAAGAAACATTTAGAAATACTTTTATTCTGGAACATCAGAAAAGTTAGATTAAATCTCCAGATGTGAAGGCCATTTATATTTAACTGGCTTTGTTAGGGTTGCCTAGAGCATCCTGCACTTAATGCATGACATAATACTTGCTGAAGTACAAGCTGTGATCATAAACCACTTACTGAATATTTCTTTCCTTTCAAATCTTATTCTAAGCATTTTTTTTCCTGCTTGGTAACCTCAAAGCTCTTGTTCTCTGTTCCTGGTTTTACAACTGAACAAATTCATTACCTGGTCATACAATGTCAGATTTCTTTTATGTAGTTGGAACAAAGTTATATGACTTTAGAAAATTAATATTTTACATGATATTCAAATATTTTTTTTATGAAACTTCCAGGAATGGGTAAGAGATGATTCCTCTGAATTGAAGTAAGTTAAAAATTCAGTGTAGGAAACTATAGGTAATATTTTTTTCTCTTTATTCACTCAGTTATTCTGCCAAAAAAACTTGTACTTTCTGCAACAGACAATGCAGAGAATGGAACAGTGCAATCTGAATTAATTTCTAAGTATTTTTAGACCATGACACATTCTCTCAATGTTCTACTTACTTTTTCTTTACCTATATAATGACTCTTACTGGTATAATTTTCTGACTTTGGTCAAAAGCTGTATTAAATCCAGATAATAGTGCTTCATTGTTAGGGAGATAGCATAAGAAATCCAAGACAAGTTTATACTCTCATTGTGTTTAGTGTAACATAAGTAACAGAGACAACCCCCCTATATATTAATTTTTTTGGAAGCCAAGCAATTTGTTTTTAAGAATAAATTCTAATTGTTCAGTGGACCTTAAATGGCTTTCACCTACACACCTGAGTGTCATCATTTCTAGCTCCAGTGCTTTAGGGATGATGATGTTAAAATCACTAGTTTATGAACTACTTAGGGAAGAGGGGCTAGAAGTCTGCTTGCTGACAAATGCATCTGTCCTTCTCAAGTGTGGAAGGTGTTTACTATGACTCCTATCTTCAAGAGATTCCCCTGAGATTCAGTGGAAGTTAAAACTTGTCTGTGGAGCTGTGACACAAAATTAACTAGTTCTGGTGCATGGAAGTAACTATACCACATGCAGTGGTATAGATGGTGGTATAGATGTGGTATAGATGCACCAGTTCACTTGAGATTGCTTTCTAAATCTCTGAAATGTAGAAGCCTATGTAGATGGACTTTTCTTGCATCAGGCTGCCATCATCAACAGAGGATCACAGAGTTTGGGTACTGCTCAGGGTAGGCACTTGCAGCCTCAGTTTTGATTTTGTGGAAATGCTGCCAAACCATGGCCATTAATGTGTGAAAATTATATTAGAAAAAACTAAACAAAAAAAAAACCAACAGAGAAAGCATTGTTTCTAACATTTACTGTCAAATTCAGTGGACTGAGATGCACTGCATGTAGAGTGAGATATTTTAAAGAACCGAGACCTTCGATGTGATTTTACCCTGTATTTCTATCAGACAGCTTTTGAAGTTCAAACTCTGGGATGCAGTTTACAAGTGATAACATTCAGTCCTGTAAATCTCAGTGGTGGTCTTTGAAAATATAATCTTTAACCTAGGGGGCTCTAGCCCTTCAAATCTGTTATTTTGTAGAGAACTGGTTATGAGTGGGGTTCTTTGTTAACAAACACTGCTCAGCAGGGATGTACAAGATACTGATCTGATAGGGATGCTGCTGCAGAAACATAATGATTCATGGTGTGGGCATGCTAGGTGCTAGGTAGGAAAATAGGAGACTTGACATTTCTTTAGCTCCTCTTGCTTTTTCCCTAGGAAATCCCTGCCTGATCATTATTTCATTTACTTCAATTTCCGTCTGAAATATTCAGTCTATTAGCTTATTTGCACTGGCAAGCCTTTAAAAATTGATTATTTGAATATTTGTTACCAAGTATCCTGTGTAATACTGACAGGAGAAGATTAATTTCTGACTAGATGCAGTACATTTTTTTAGAAGTGTAATATGCTGTGGAAAGCAGAGAGATTTTTAAACTGAATTAGACTAATATTAATGGATGCAGTATACAACTCAACATTTTGTATATGTCTGTTTCTTTTTTTAAAGAATCCCATTTCAATCCGTTACTTAAAGGTCATGTTTAATGTCACATCAAAACTCTTCCAGAGAGATTTATTTTTGTTCTGGTGCTGGTAATGTTAAGCAAATATCCAAGGTTCTGATCACTGTCTTCAGTTCATGCTCTGTTTAAACATTACATTCAAGCTTATTAAGATATTTCAATCTTTTTTGACAGCTTTATGTTTTAAGGGACCACTCCAGTTCTTTTATCACTGAAAAAGCACCGTAATGATATGAAGAGGGTTCAGTCCTATGTGTGAAATGTGCACACTTTAGTAGTAGTGCAGTAGTAGCCACAGAGATTGAGGAC
Source organism: Antrostomus carolinensis (assembly GCF_000700745.2). Classification (NCBI taxonomy): domain Eukaryota; kingdom Metazoa; phylum Chordata; class Aves; order Caprimulgiformes; family Caprimulgidae; genus Antrostomus; species Antrostomus carolinensis. Next base: position 103,473 of record NW_010301354.1, on the reverse strand, counting down.
AGGAGGCAAGCTTTCCACAGGCATGTAGGAAAATACATCATTCAGTTATTTCTAATTTTTAGTGAGAATTAATAATGAGAATTTTGAGATCTCTTTCAAAATCCTAGACATGAGTGATTTTGCCTAGCTATTCCTCCCCTGGAAACCAGAGCTAACTTTGCTTTCACATCTTGTGAAAGAAAAGGCTTTGGCTTTTTCATGTAAGTAACACTACTGCTCTTTTGACTATTCTATTGATCTTAAACTTAAATAAAAGCGGTAACAGATATGTTGAAATCTCTAAACACTGAAATTGTGAAGAATAACATTTCTTCTTATTCTGAACGGGGGTAGGAAGGCTTGTGTAAATGAGTAGTCAAAGGAAATGAAAGCACAGAATAAAAAGCAGTGTATTGTAACACTATATTCTGAAGCAGTGTAATTGGACTAACAAAGGAAGTTTTTAAACACAGAAAAGGTAGTTATAAGAAAACTAGGGCAACGAAGACGCAGATAAGAAACCTTCTGCATTGAACTTCACTTTAAATTAACTGGAAAAGATCATGAAGTTTGTAAAATTAAATGCAAGCAGGTCCTAGCATGTGGCATAAAATAGACTGGGCTGTTGTTGCGAATGGGAGTGGAAGGACTTAAGATCACTTAAAGAATCAGCATCAAAGATATTAGGAAAAGTGATTTTAACATGAATTTGTGAAAGCATGACTTAACAGAATTTGGTGACAATGTTGACTCTACTACTTATTACATGGAAAAAGCATACAGAGGAAAACCAAATTAGAATTGAGTTAGAATGATTTACACAGGGATCGGGGAAATCGGGTTGGAATCAGGCTGGACTTATTTTGGGAAAGAAGATAAAGAAGGCACTCCTGTTAAGTGATGAGCTTCAGAATGGACCCTCATAGCAACAAAGTTTCCTAAATCAAATCACATACACACACACAGATATAGGTATGGAAATAGAGGTTAACCTTTATAGCTATTATTAAGATTTTTCTTTTCCTGTAGGTTATAACAAATTTTTGGTACCCAAATGATCCTAGAAATGTTACGAAATCAAACTATAGTCAATTACTCACTCTTACCCATTGTCATCTTACAGTTAGCAGACAGTTCTTTTCCCTTTGTTGGCTTTGTCAGCGAATAGTGAAAATCTGCCCCCAGAGGCGTTTCGCCTCAAGGTGGGAGTTACAGGTAGCAGTGTACTGTGGTCCTGGAGAGTTCTACTGTGGTCCTGGAGAGTTCTAAAGGGCCTCACTTAGCATCAAGTATTTATAGAGTCACAAGATGATTGATTTTGGTCTTATTTATTTATTTATTTATTTATTGTGGCCATTGGTCTTGTCAGGTAATCTTAGGACCTTTCAGAGTGGGCTGCCATCCAAGCAGGAGGAGTTTGAGGATGTTTTCCAGGCAACAGGAGTTCCAGATGCAGTTAGAGAGTGCCTAATCATCCCAACTCACTGTACTTGTACCTACAACAAAAGGTCCCAGGTAGTTCTCCTGCTCACTCACTGCTCCAGTAAGCAAGATTGGAAAGTGACAGATTGTCCTAGCCTACTGTATCTAAATAAAACAAGAACGATGTTTGCTGGTGTTGACATCATAATACAGCCAAGGGCGGGGTCTGCACCACCACAGAAGTAGCCTGTGAAACATGTTATAATTTCTAGTAGATACATATTTTTTTAACATATTCACTCCCAGAAATATATCAGTATTCTGTAGGTTAGTTAGGTGACTAATGAACAAAAGGAGGACTAAAAAAAGATAAAGCCATGTTAAAGCAGAAATATATTTTTCGATGTTTGTTAGGACAGATTCTACTTCAGCCTCTTTATAAGGTTCCTAGGTATTGCCTTGAGAGAGGCCTGTGTCAGAGGCATTGCCTCAAATTGAAGTGTCAGTGTAAGAGATATCAGAAAAAAATGCTAAAATAGGTAGTAATCAATTGCTAGGTTCAGGTGGTATTTATTGAAAACTGGAAGGAGAATTTGCCGAAGTATGAATGATGATATGAAACCTATTGTTTTAATCAGTTTACCTCCAGGAAAATAGAAAGCAGAAAATGTGATTTAAGTTTTTAAAAAGTGCTCCAAAGAAATTTAGAGCTCTATGGGGCAAGTCAGACTTCCATTACTGGTGGCAGATATGATGAAACAACGATAAGGGAGATAATAGAAAATCATATGTTTAGCAGCTGAAGAATCAGCAAGGCCTTTTCAGAGGGAATAGTGCCTCTCAAATCTGTGGGACTTTTCTTAAAAGGAATCAGTAAACACTGTGGCATGGCCATTGGTGCTACATACTTTCCAAGCATCTGAAATGAATGTCCCTCACAAAGTATTTTCAAAGACCAAATATTCTTAGACAATCGGCTTCTTCCTCTGAATTAATGATTACAAAAAGATATGAAATAAAGGGTTGATTCTCCATCAGATAGATCATGGAATCATAGAATGGTTAGGATTGGAAGGAACCTTAAAATAATCTAGTTCCAGCCCTCAAGTATGCAGTTGTATCCTTTAGAGATTTTGCTGTTCATTATATTAATGAGTGATCTGCAAAGCAAGGTAAGTAGTGTGATGACAAAGTTAATTCATAATTATTAAAACTTAAACTGACTGTGAAGATTAATATGGTGGTTAATGAAATGGCAGATGAATTCAGCACTAACAAATGCAAAGTGATACACAGGGAAAACAGTTTCAGGTGTACATGTGCATAGTAAGGTAACCTAACTGAGCTGCTTAGAAAAGAGATCACAGAGTTTCTTATCTAGGATCTTCTAAAACCTCATTAATAAAACAAATAGAATGTTAGGAATTTTGGGAAAAAATTAAGGGGAAAATAGAAAATGTCATTATGTCAGTTCAATTTGTTGTGTTTACCTCATGGCAGCATGATATTTTCTTTACCTTATACAAGAAAGGATTTTGCAGAGCTAGGAAAGGTAAAAGGGAGAAAAAGGGTGGACAAAGATATGGAGCAGACTTTGTATGAGAAGTGATTAAACAGACTGGTTCTTGTTCCCTTGTAAAAATGAAAGCTGAAGAAGGATTTTGCAAGATGTATATAAAAATATGTGGTGTTCAAAAGGTAAATAAAGATCTTTATTTTTCTTTCATAAAAGAGAGTAGATTTCCAGTGAATCCCTTTCTTACACAATGCAAAACTAAACCATGGATTTTTATGCTGAAGGGAGTTTTTTAATCCATTTTATCCCAAATTTAATAAAACTGTGATTTTATGTAGCAACAGGAAAAATAATAATGAATGGTGTTAAAAATTATTTTGAAACCGCCTAAGATGCAACCTGGAAATGTGTAGCATGCAGTTAGTTGGTTATTGGGAGGATGTACACAGGTGAAGCATCACTGTATACATCCCATGTTCCTTATATGCTGTCCCTACCAATATGGTGTCTGCTGACAGTGACAGCTCTGCTCTGTCCCAACAAGTCCTCCTTTTGTTTTAAAAGTTTAATTAAATTATTAGTAATTATAAAAAAATTGTGCTTTGATTCTTATGTCATTGCTGCTGAAACTGTGTAAATTTTTCAACTGGCAATGTTCTCAAAGCAAAAGCAGTTCTGTAACACACTGCTTTGTCTCAGGACTGTCACGTCTGTCTCCTCATATAATTGAGAACCCTGTGTTCCTGGGCAGATTCAAATATCCTGGCATGCTTTTTTGTTTCATTGGACTTATTTACAGCATACAGGAAGAGTTGCAATGAGGATGTTAGTAAGTATGTGGACAAAATATATGTGGGTTTTCAAAAAGCCTTTGGCAAGTTTCCATGCCAAAGTTCATTAAAGGAAGAACATTGCCATGGAACTGGAGGAAAGGTTCATTTTATAGACTGAAAGATGGTTAAATGATAGGAAGCAAAGTTCATTGGTGACGTGATGGTTTTAGCATCATTGGCCATTGTGATTTTTTGAAAGTTATTTTGAGGAATTGTTGGTCCTGGATTCAGATCAGTATTGCTACTTCCAGTCCCTCTAGGATCTATAGGAAAGATGAAGGTAAGCACAGCACAATGATTTTGCCTCACTTTTGAAACAAGCAATGTAGAGCTTTTCTAATTTTCCCTGCTCAGCCTGAGGGACAAACATGTGAATGAAAGCACTTGTGTTTACTGCTAATCCAAAAAATTTAAATGGACTCTGTTCATCTACCAACAGAGAACCTTGTTCCATCATCTTTTTCAGAGGGAACAGCAGTCCCAGAACATGTTGTCATACATCCTTGTTCCTATTGTGTACAGTAAAAGACGGCTTTTGAGACTTAAGCCTCAGTCTTCAGTGTAACATAAAACTTTAGCTTTTAATTCATCCTTTCTTGTTTTTTGAATGCTAAGTGGTGCTGAGGAACTCTCAGAATGGTAAGAATGTCATTATTCCTTGAGATTTCCCAGTTTGCCAAGAATTCTGGTTTGTCATCTTTCCCAGTGCACTTTGATTAAAAAAACCCGAAATACTCAGCTAGGTATCAGTTCGAAGTCCAGCTAATTTGTTTTTAAATACATAGAAAGTGTTAGAAAGCTTCTTGTTAGAGATATTACCTACAGTACTGTCTTTTGCTAAACTGGCCTCACATTTTTCATTTTGAGACCCAGCTTCATTCACCTAAATCTAGAAAAAGTTCAACTCTGTGGTCTGAAATTTCCCTTACTCAGTATCTGCCCAAGGCTTGGATGGAGACAAAATTTGTTATGTTGTTTATGTTAAAAAACATGAAAGCAAGTTTGCAGGTTTGTCACTGTGAACACATAGGTTAGGAAAAACAGTCTGCAGTAGTATGTTTTCATGGAATTATTCCTATGATGTTTCTTCATGTAGGTATCATGGTATTAAAGAATGGACAATAAAAATCATTAAATTAAAGATTCGTGAGAGACTTGAAGCAAAACTGCCAGGACTACTTTATTTTGTCATTTTCAAATTGCGAAGTGCTTGGCCACATAAAAAAAATGTAGGACTTTCCAAAAAACATTTCTGTCCAAAGGTGAAAAAAGCAGTCTGTCCTGGGCTTTTGATTCAAAATACGGAGTAGAATGCCTGCAAGTGAAATACTAAGACTCTGTAGGCAGCTAAATTGCTGTGATCGGACCCCAGAATCACCACAACATTAAACTTGGTTGAATTTTCATCTTCTAAAATTGTTCTTTCTTTTTGTGTAAGGTCAGTGTGAAAGGACTGGATCATAAAGCAGCACCTGTCTTTTTCTTTTCTTTTTTTTTCTTTTTTTTTCCTTCCCCCTAGAGGAACTGCACATTTAGGATTAGATTGTGCTGTTTTCATGCAGCGTAGCATGTTTTCGTAGTTTAAGAATCAGAGCATAGGTGTGTTGGCCCAGGGAAGCATCAAGAGCAAAAACAAATCAGATATCCAAATTAGATGTGCTCAGTAAATCAGTCTCCATGAAGTAGAACCTCATCTATGCCCCCATGGATGTGTTAGAATATTTTTTCTTAGTCAGGGTAGTAAACTGCCTGGAGAAAGTGCACAGCAGTCCAGGCAGTACTTTTTCAATTGAGAGGTAGTAAATGTTTGTGATTGTCTGCATGGTAGGATTTCTGAGCACAAAATACTAGGGTTATTCTAACAGCAAGTTGATACTACCACGGTAAAATGAGATATTTTGAGAGGTTACCTACTTTGTACCAAACAGACCTGATTCCTAAATTTCTCATGCCTTTTACAATGCTCAGCAAAAGCACCATTCAACTGCATCTTGCCTGACAGTTAAGATCCATACAGTGCCCATTTTGTCTAAATGAATGGCAGTATCCTTTATTCTGAGCAAATAGCTAGTCCACCAGGGGAAATGCAGCATTGTCTCTGCAGGTCCTTTGTGTTCCTCTCTGCAGTTATGGTTGAGCAACACTCATATTTTCCTCCTCTCCATTTTGCCAACTCCATTTCCTGTAAATGATCACTGTATGGTTAATTAAGTTCATGTATGTATAAACTGATATTTTGAGGGTTGTTATTAAGATCTACAAGTGATGGGATCTGGCCAGATTTCTTTTACTGCTTTGCTCAAAGTATGTTTCCCCGTGGTAGCATAGTGTGAAATGACACTATATTGGATGGCAATTCCACATTTAGAAAGTGAACTCTTTTTTTTCTGAATTCTCAAAATTATTCTGAATTGTTGCAGAAAATATTGAAAATTGTGAAGGACGGGATCTTCCAGGGAGTGTAATGTTGATTTATCTCTGCCATCACCAAACCACATGAGAATTTTATCATGTGTATACCATAGCATGGGATAGAATGGGATAGAATGGAATGAAAACAACTAGGGACAGACCTGTTGGAGAGCAGTGTAGGGGAAAGGGATCTTGGAGTCCTGGTGGACAGCAGGATGACCATGATCCAGCAGTGTGCCTTCGTGGCCAGGAAGGCCCATGGCATCCTGGGGTGTATTAGAAGGGGTGTGGTTAGTAGGTTAAATATGTTAGGGGCGAATGTCAGGAGGATGAAGTCAGACTCTTCTCAGTGATGTCCAGTGATAGGACAAGGGGCAATGGGTGTAGCTGGAACACAGGAGTTTCCGCTTAAACTTGAGAAGAGACTTCTTTACAGTGAGGGTGACAGAGCACTGGAACAGGCTGCCCAGAGAGGTTGTGGAGTCTCCTTCTCTGGAGACATTCAAAGCCCACCAGGATGCCTTCCTGTGTGATCTCATCTAGGTGTTCCTGCTCCGGCAGGGGGATTGGACTAGATGATCTTTCGAGGTCCCTTCCAATCCCTCACATTCTGTGATTCTGTGTGATTCTTTGATTAATGATAAGACCACTTCTTTTAAAGCAGGAGCCAGAATCTTCTAAAAGGTCTGTTGTTTTGGTTATTCGAAGCCTATACAATTTCAGAAAAAAAAACAAAAAAGTAAACTATGATACTAATGCTTTTGAAAATTTTACATAGTCTGGTGAAAACTTAAATAAATGGTAATTGGGACCCTACCTGCACGTGTTCAGTAAATTCAAAACCTAATACTTTTCTTGCTTTTTAAGTTACTGTGTATGAAACATTAATTACTTCTGCCATGCATTAGTATTTCAGGGTTTTGTGCTACAAAAGATGCATCATTTGAATGGTTACTTACAATCTATTGTTCAGAATACTGGAAATGCACAGAGACAACCCACTCTCAATTTGGCAGATGGAGTTCATGAAGCTAATTAACAGAAGATATTTAATTGAAATAAAGACCCATTTAGGATGAAGCTTTGAACAGATGGAATAGCTTGAATTTCCATGGTCTAAGACCGTGGACCTTGTAATTATGTTTAATTTTGTTCTAAACTTGGTTAACACGTAAGTACCCAAAGTACTGCTTTTAGAAGTAGAGCAGGATGATGTGAGTGTTCCTAAAGTGGAAAAAAAAATAAAAAAAGAAAGAAAGAAAAAAAAAGGTTAATGTTGCACAGAACTGTGGTCTGTTCCCTGTGCTTGAAGTTCAAATTTTTGGTAATGTGTTTCTCTTAGTATCTTTGGTTACTTCTGTAAGTGAGGAATCTTTCTGAGTCCATAGCCACCTCAGAGAGCTCTAATAATACAGTTAAGAGATTTCATATGCTTCATCCTACTTCAGTAAATGCATGAAATGCATTCTGAGGGATGCTCTGTGCTTATGTTCATAAATATAATCTGATCAGTTTTTACTTATGTTAATGTCTCTCAAATCTGAATCAGAATACTGACCTGTTTCTAAGATTTCTGAGCAGTGCTCTCTGGGGAGTAAGACAGCTTGAAATATATCTGTCAGCTTTGTCCTGAAAGTTTGCAACACAATGCAAACTAATAGCCATAAGCATAGAGCAATGCTCGGACTGCCTGGCCTAATACCACTCTGAGATAATCAGTTCTCAGATTGTAGAGACCATACTTCTGGTGGAACAAGAAGGACTTCTATGGCTGGGAGAAGTTCTCTAGTAACTTCTTGTACTGCTCTGTCTTGGTAGGTTACCTTAATTCTTCTTTTCACTTGTTCTCCTGAAGGGATCCAGACTTAATAATTTTTTTTAACATCTTCCTCTCACTATTTCCCCCTCTGCAGCTTGGCGTGCATAAGTAGAGGAAGGACCAGATTATCAGCACTGCAGCTTTTTTGAATGTGGTTTAATAAGCTGAGACAATGTGTTCCAATGCAAGCTCACTTTGGTCTTGTGGTGGGAGGGAGAAAGAGACTTGATGGCAGTATGACTGACATGTAACTGGGGACACAGAGACTCTGGTCTGTAGTTATAGCAACAGATTGCTTGGCCATGAGCTGAGAGTTTCCACATGGTGTATGTGCATTGGTGGCTGCTGCACTGGCTGTTGCTATCTGTTGTGCTCCCTGTGTAGCTAGTGCTGTGTCTGTAAGCAAGGATCTGTTTCTGTGTCAAAAGAGATAACCCGCAGTCAGGTATTATACAAGACGGTAAGGCCAACAGGGATTTTGGCACCTGTTGGAGCAACCTCATGGCTATGACAGTTTCTCCCACAGAAGCATATTAGCACAAGCAGCATCCTCTGCCAAAGAGTGTCCTAGGCTCTGGGAAAGGAAATTTCTGGCCATTTTGAGCAACCGTGACAGTATCTGGCATACAGTTTGGATTCTGGGACCTATTTGCCATTGGAAACTTCAGTATGAAAGACGTGTTAATTCTACACCTTTAAACCACAAGGCCCTTGCACAGCAAAGAACAGGTCAAACGTAAAGCAGTGCTTAATTGATTTTGTAGATTGAGGGCCAAATGAATTATCTGGTTATACTGTCCTTTCTTTGTCACATTCAATTAGGTAGTTTGTTTAAAAAAAATAAATCTAAATCTTTTGCAGTCTTTTTCCCCCCTTTCCTTTGTCCTCTGTATTTCTTCAAAAGTTGAAGAAACAAGGTGTCTTCAGTCAAAGATGTGGCAGAAGGCAGTTATCTGCAGAGGGAGATGCTGAACGTTACGGTTTGGAGTATGCAGGTCTGAGGAATAACCTGCCTTCCTAATAAACTATTTCGTTTTTGCATGTCTCATCAGCATTGTAAATATAGAGCACTTCTCTGCAGCTTAACCTGCCATCTGGGACTGAATTCCAATAACAACCCACCATAAGGAGTAAGTAATGAATAAATGTGAGTCAGCTCTGTTGTTAAGAAATACAGCTTTGCAAGTTCCTGCTGTAAATTTTACAGATTTTTTCCCCTCTTCTGAATTAAAAATCTGCCAAATTATCGTGAAACAATTTGGACAGTCTGCAAACAGAGCTGTTCTCTGGATAACATAGCAAAATTCCTAATAACTGAGAGTCCTTCTGTCTACAGAAACTTTTGCTTGTTTGTTTATTTTAATAACATGGGAGGCAGGAGATAAGAGCGCAAGCTGTCATTAGAGCTCTGCAGATACCAAAATGGCCTCTAGCTGTATGAAGACCAGCATACAAAAGTGCTTCCATAACGATCACAACAAAAATATGTTGCTCTTACCAAGGCACTTCTTACCAAAGCAAAATATTTCATCAGCACTAACCACTTGGCTGTGTTTCCAAATCAGCAGTCAGTGTCTGAGAAGCTATCTCAACTACATGCGTAGGTGAAAGCTGGAGTTAATTTTGTCAGTAAGTTGCCACATTGCATTTTTATTTTTTTTAAACTCTCTTGCAAACCAATATGTCTTAAGCTACTGGAGGCTGATAGAAATAGGGGTAGATCTAACAGAGCTTTTGCTGAGAATTTGGCTGTGATACAAAGGGCTAGATGCAGCTGTGGATGGGGAAGGGAAAGGGGAACTGTGCAGCCTTGTAGCGAGTGGGAGAACATGCTGCAACAGACTATATCAAAGAGTGACTGAAGGCCCCTGAGCCTTCTTACGAAATTTACTCTCTTATGGGACTGAGAAGTGTTAGCTGTGCTTGACCTTTCGTAGGGAAAATGGAATTTTGCAAGTTTTCTAAACACTGCCCAAAGTGTGAGAGGAAGCTGTGACTTGAATAATGCATCTCGCATTTTCATAGATATGCTGCATATTTGGCAGCCAGGAGAGAAGAGGGCAAGAGGAAAGCATCTTTGTATGAAGCCACCTGCGAGTGCAAATTCAAAGTGGAGAGCTCAAGCACTGACACAGCACAAAGAGGAACAGTGCTCATGCCATTCCTGTGGACATGTACTCAACAACTAATTTGTGAATACCACTCTTGGACTCTACTTCCTTTCGCCTCCCGTTCAGAAAATGTTGTTACTGTTGCCAGTTGGTACTATTTATGCTAGTTTACTAGTGCTAGTCATTTCTTTATAGGAAGGAAAAACAAGGTTACTACCAAAGGCAATGCAATATCCATTAGCAGAAACAGTTTTGTTTGTTACCAGGCATGACTTAATTAAAACTGTGACTTAAGATGTATTCATTTAATTTACAACTCTAGCTTCAAGACAGATCTTCAAAACAACTTCAGAAAAGATCTGCTTGCCCAAATAAAGACATTTGGGTAATCTTTTACAAGTATATCAGCATAACATTCCTGCCTGTATATCTTGGAGAGAATGTTTTCTTAAAATAAAAATATGTGTGAGTTGCCACAGTGCTTGCACTTTCTAAGCATTAACTTCTTCTAATTTTTTTCAGTGGCTTTTTTTATTTGTTTTGTTTTGTTTTTTCTTGGAAAGATAAACCATGCTGTCTAATATATGTGATCTCATGGAAAACATGACACTCCTGTCCACCACTGGTTCAACAACTGATATTTATAAAGGTGTGACTTTTTTAATCTCCTTTTCAGTTTTCTGGTGAAGTCTACAAATGAGTCTACAATTTTTTTTTTCTTTTCTTTCCCCTCACATCTCAGGAACTTTACCCAGAGATCTAGTTAAAGTTGTGTCCACCTTTGTTTGACACATTGTTATATTTCTGTATGCATGTATTTAAGTATTTACTTACATTTATGCATTTCTAATGCATAACTATGAGCTTATAGAGAGAGACATACCCACAAGTTTTCTCAGAAAAGCCTCTTCGAAGTGCTGAGATGTGTTGTATGTGTTAACTCTGCATGAACCATGAACCTGAGCCAACTTTTTTTTTTTTCCTTAGTACAAAAATGTTGTTAGGCTAATTCATCCTCATTTTTGGGGTTTGTGCGAGTCCGAGTGTTGATTATAATGAAAGAGGAGAAAAATAAATTCCGATAGGCCTGTATGAATCAATAACACACAACTGTTTTTTTGCAATATGTAGTCATGGCCTTCCTTCTCAGGGAAGACAAGGAGACAGCATAAAAACAGTGGCTGCCTTATAGTATCAATCTGAACTGTAGATTTTCTTGAGGGGATGTCTCCATCTGTTTGCTCTGTGCCCTTTTCTAGAAGGTTTTCCAGAACCTGTTCTGTTAACCTGCTTGCACAGAAAATTATTCTGACTCCTTCTTCAGGTCCAGAAGATTTAATACTGATGCAGAATGCAGCAGTGAAGACCAGGAACAATGCAGCTTCCCCTCTAATACCAACTCTACCTCTTTAGCATACAGCATATAGCATGTGTATTACTTCTCTGAAAACAAAGCTGTTCTTTCAGGAGAACTATGAGTGATATTTGAAGCCAATTAGCCATGGAGAAGTCTATGACAGTACTCATTGTGTGTCATAAAACTGTAGAAGCCTTACTGATTTTTCCACCCAGTTGTAGCCACTGTTAAAAGGAGTTCCACACTTTTGCTGCTTCTTTTCTGGTCTTTGTCTAAATGAAGAGGGAAGATGGACAAGATGGGGGAAATGAGGTGTGTATCTTCTGTCTTCTGGTAGCTTGACATTTGGCTTGGGAAGTTGGAGCACAGCATTATCAGTCATTTAGAATAACTAGGAAACCAAATGATCAATTGTTTATAGGGTTTACTGCACTGCAACATGACCCGAGGTATATTGGGGAATTCTTAGAAGTACGGTTAACACATTGAAAAAGAAAAATATGAGTATTTTTTTTTTTATCCTTCTGGTCTATATTTTAGTTTAAAAATTGGTTACCCTCCATGGTAAAGTGACTGCTAATCTGAAGACACCTACAGTGG